>NC_088306.1:30841636-31077156 GCF_032854445.1 Liolophura sinensis
TTACAATTCTTGATTTCTAGACAGACAGCTGACAAGCCACATACATGTAGTAGACAAGCAGTATACAAAAGTCAAGCAATATATATATACAGTCAACAAGCAGTATACATACAGTAAGTAAGCAGTATACACACAGTAAGTAAGCAGTATACACACAGTAGGCAAGCAGTATACACACAGAAGGCAAGCCGTATACACACAGTAGCCATACAGTAGATACTCAGTAGACACTCAGTAGACAGCAGTATGCACACAGTAGTGATGTAGTATACACACAGAAGACAAGCAATATACACACAGTAGATACTCAGTAGACAGCAGTATGCACACAGTAGTCAAGTACTATACACACAGAAGACAAGCAGTATACACACAGTAGTCAAGTAGTATACACACAGTAGTCAAGCAGTATACACACAGTAGACAAGCAGTATACACACAGTAGACAAACAGTATACACACGGTAAGTAAGCAGTATACTCACAGTAGTCAAGCAGTATACACACAGTATACAAGCAGTATACACACAGTAGTCAAGCAGTATACACACAGTAGACAGGCAGTATACACACAGTAGACAAGCAGTATACACACAGTAGTCAAGCAGTATACACACAGTAGTCAAGCAGTATACACACAGTAGTCAAGCAGTATACACACAGTAAGTAAGCAGTATACTCACAGTAGTCAAGCAGTATACACACAGTAGAGAAGCAGTATACACACAGTAGTCAAGCAGTATACACACAGTAGACATTCAGTATACACACAGTAAACAAGCAGTATACACACAGTAGTCAAGCAGTATACACACAGTAGCCATACAGTAGATACACAATAAACACTCAGTATACACACAGTAGTCAAGCAGTATACACACAGTAGACAAGCAGTATACACACAGTAGTCAAGCAGTATACACACAGTAGACAGGCAGTATACACACAGTAGACAAGCAGTATACACACAGTAGTCAAGCAGTATACACACAGTAGTCAAGCAGTGTACACACGGTAGAAAAGCAGTATACACACAGTAGTCAAGCAGTATACACACAGTAGTCAAGCAGTATACACACAGTAAGTAAGCAGTATACTCACAGTAGTCAAGCAGTATACACACAGTAGAGAAGCAGTATACACACAGTAGTCAAGCAGTATACACACAGTAGACAAGCAGTATACACACAGTAGACAAGCAGTATACACACAGTAGTCAAGCAGTATACACACAGTAGACAGGCAGTATACACACAGTAGCCATACAGTAGATACACAGTAAACACTCAGTATACACACAGTAGACAAGCAGTATACACACAGTAGCCATACAGTATATACACAGTAGACACTCAGTAGACAGCAGTATGCACACAGTAGACAAGCAATAGACGCATGGTATATACACAGAACGGCAAGCAGTATACTCACAGTAGGCAAGCAGTATACACGCAGTAGCCATACAGTAGATACATATTAGACAAAGAGTAGGCAAGCAGTATACACACAGTAGACTAGCAGTATACACACAGTGGACTAGCAGTATACACACAGTAGACTAGCAGTGTACACACAGTAGGCTAGCAGTAGACATTCAGAATACACACAGGAGTGAAGCGTATGACACACTGTAGACACACAGAATACACACAGTAGACACACAATATACAGTAGACAAGCTGTACAAACACTGCAATAGTTGCACAGTAGACCCTCGGTTGATAGAGAGTAAACAGAGACAAGCTGTACAAACACAGTAGACAAGCATTAGGTAGCCAGTAGGCTCACAGTATATACATCGTAAAACACAGTAGATACACAGTAGATACACAGTAGATTTGCAGTACACAACCAGTATATACACAGAAGACAGCAGTATATATGTACAGTAGAGACACAGTAGACAAGCAGGCTACACACAGTAGACAAGCACTAGGTACCCAGTGGACTTACGAGTGAGTGAGTGAGTGAGTGAAAGTTTTAACGTCGCTTTCAACAATATTTCAGTTTTATTGCGACAATAAAACGTCAAGTAGTCGATCTACTACGATTAATTCATTTACTATTCAGTCAAAAAGGACACCAGAAGTCACATAACAAACACAGGCGGTAGTTTAAAATCACAGCTTTCCTGCCATACCAATGGTAGAGAGAAAATCAAAAATAGTATCACTTTCTACAGAATTGAAAAGTTCTGAAAGAGAGCTCACGTGATAAAAGGAATCTCGTACAGGAGCAAAGTCACCACAGTCAAGCAATATGTGCTTGACTGTGAACCGTTGGTCACAAGCAAAGCAATGAGGAGCATCTTCTCCTTTCAACAAATACCCATGCGTAGCACATGTGTGACCGATACAACACCTCCTCAAAATGCAAGAGCGGAGACGATGCCGTGAAAGGGAAGGTGCTGGACCAACAAACTGACGAATATCATGCAGTTTGTTGGTTGTCTGGACATCCCATTGAGCCTGAAACAAGCGCTTGATATAGGAGCAAATAAGTGAACGCAAGTCCGAATATGGAACGTCAGTTTGGGTAGTAACAGAATGCAAAGCCGCCTTCGCGGCTTAATCTGCAGCAGTATTCCCAGGGATACCCATATGCCCGGGCAGCCAGCAGCTCTGGAATGGACCGAAGTGGGCACAAAATTGCCTTGGCTTCCGCAGTAAATACAGAACAGGAATTTGGAAACCGAGTTGAAATGGTTATGGGCCCAAGGACAGCAGCAGAAGCCACGCCATCATCATTCTTGGAGCCGTTAGTGAATATGCGGTGATAAAATGGATACTTTGAACACATATTACTAAACTCCTGCTGGTACACTAAAGGGTTGGTTTAAGATTTCTTCAGGGAGGAGAGCGAGGTATCAACCTGAGGCTCAGGACATAACCACGGTGGATCTTCCTGGATGCGTATGGGGGTGATAGTATCCAGCCCAAGTCCAGCTGCTTGCACATGCCAGTGGACTTACAGTATATAAGCGTAAAACACATAGTAGACAAGCATTGGGTACCCAATAGACTCATAGTATATAGAGCGTAAAACACAGCAGACAAGCGTTAGGTTCCCAGTTCACTCACAGTATATAGAGAGTAAAACACAGTAGTCAAGCATTAGGTACCCAGTAGATTACAGTATATAGAGAATAAAACACAGTAGATAAACACAGAAGACAAGCATTAGGTACCCAGTAGACCCATAGTGTATACAGGGTAAAGCACAGTAGACAAGCATTAGGTACCCAGTAGACCCATAGTGTATACAGGGTAAAGCACAGTAGACAAGCATTAGGTACCCAGTGAACTCACAGTAGATACATAGTATGGATATACAGTAGATATACACTGGATCCACCGTATATTCACAGTAGATAAACAATTGGCAAGCAGTTCACAAGTAGTAGAAACACAGTAGACACATGCATACACAGTAGATACACACTAGACAGGTCAGAATAGATAAATGTACATGTGAGAACAGCCCAAGTCAGAATAGGTACATGTGAGAACAGCCCAAGTCAAAATAGGTACATGTAAGAACAGCCCAAGTCAGAATAGGTACATGTTAGAACAGCCCAATTCAGAATAGGTACATGTGAGAACAGCCCAAGTCAAAATAGGTACATGTAAGAACAGCCCAAGTCAGAATAGGTACATGTGAGAACAACCCAAGTCAGAATAGGTACATGTGAGAACAACCCAAGTCAGAATAAGTACATGTGAGAACAGCCCAAGTCAGAATAAGTACATGTGAGAACAACCCAAGTCAGAATAGGTACATGTGAGAACAGCCCAATTCAGAACAGGTACATGTGAGAACAACCCAAGTCAGAATAGGTACATGTGAGAACAGCCCAAGTCAGAATAGGTACATGTGAGAACAACCCAAGTCAGAATAAGTACATGTGAGAACAGCCCAAGTCAGAATAAGTACATGTGAGAACAGCCCAAGTCAGAATAGGTACATGTGAGAACAGCCCAATTCAGAACAGGTACATGTGAGAATTGGTACATGTGAGAATAGTCCCATTTAGAATAGGTACATGTGAGAACAGCCCATGTCAGAATAGGTACATGTGAGAGCAGTCCAAGTGAGAATTGGTACATGCAAGGTCATCCAAAATAATACCTACAAATTTGTAAAAATACTTTGCAGGCAGTAACATTTTTTTTCCTGTTTTCAGGTTCTTGGAGTTCACATGGTTGGTTTGGCTGTTGATGAAATGCTTCAGGGGTTCTCTGTGGCCGTCAAAATGGGGGCGACCAAAGCTCAGTTCGATGAAACGGTTGCCATTCATCCCACATCTTCAGAAGAGTTGGTTACCATGAGATAGTAAAGGACCATCTCGAATTAACATTCATTGTTAAGTTAACTCTCGGGCGCATGCTTACAAGTACTGTAGATCAACATACTACATGTACTACCAACCTTTTCTGCCAATGACAATTAAAACATGAAGTTAACCTCTCATTTGTGTAAATTCTTACATTTGAATGTAAAATTTGAAGACTACCGTGATAGCTAACCCTATAGCTAAGCCACATAGTATATAATATTAATCCCCAAGCTTTTTATTAATTTTACTTGAAGATTTGTATTTTACATCACTGTAAACATTAGAATGCAGGAGTTGGTATTCAGCCAAGAAATGTGTGTATACATCCAAGCTTTATGTTATATGTTGAGTCACTGTAGAGTTATATGCGGGATTGAGGTGCACTTTGTTATTGCTGATAATACTTAGGCTGACAAGGAACAGAAATTATTTCCCTGTCACAATAGAAACATGATATGGTTTAAAGATAATAATCCACAACGTGATAATTTCTAAATTATCGTTGTATCATGTTGAGGTGGATTATATATTTGTCTTCATTACTCTGAAAATAAATTCTAGCTAAAATTCAAGCCAAACTATGTTTTTCAGCACATTTTCCACAGTGTTTTTTCAAAAAGATAAGATTTTTCCAAAGAAATATATATTCTGAAAAAGATAGGAACACATACATGTACAGGTAGGATAGATTTAGTAACCACTTTATTTGAAGACGGCTAGGTATGAATATTTATTGTGAAAGTATCCCATTATTTAATACATTTTTTAATGAATTAATGAGTCTTTACATTTAGGTAGCAAAATGTTGGATCTAGGTATCAAAGAGGCCTGTACATGTAAGACCTAACTACCAAAATGAATGTTCTGGGTCAGTAAATTTCCAAAACTTTTTTTTGGAGTGTTTTTGTGGTTAAGATATGAACACCATATGGCTATGATGAACACCATGTTGCTATGATGAACACCATGTAGTTTAGCTAAATACCATGTGGTTAAGATCAATACCATGTAGTTAAGATGAATACCATGCGGTTATGGTGAATACCATGTGGTTATGATGAATACCATGCGGTTATGGTGAATACCGTGTAGTTGAGCTGAATACCATGTGGTTATGGTGAATACCACGCGGTTATGGTGAATACCATGTTGTTAAGATGAATACCATGCGGTTATGGTGAATACCATGTGGTAATGATGAATACCATGTGGTTATGGTGAATACCATGTAGGTGAGCTGAATACCATGCGGTTATGGTGAATACCATTTGGTTATGGTGAATACCATGTGGTAATGATGAATACCATGTGGTTATGGTGAATACCATGTAGTTGAAATGAATACCATGTGGTTATGATGAATGCCATGTGGTTATGGTGAATACCATGTGGTAATCATGAATACCATGTGGTTATGGTGAATACCATGTAGTTGAGCTGAATATGATGTGGTTATGGTGAATACCATGTGGTTATGGTGAATGCTATGTAGTTAAGATGAATACCATGTGGTAGTGATGAATACCATGCGGTTATCATGAATACCGTGTAGTTATAATGAATACATGTACCTTTAGCAGACGTGGGTGAATATATCTGGAACAGGTTTAGAAAGCAGTTTTTCTTATATCCCAAGGAAAGTAAAACTTATACTCGTTTATAGACACATATAGTTCACTGATTATATGCTTTTATTTTTATTTTAAGTTTTATTTTATTTCATGGAGAAAAAAGTGTTTTGTTTAAACCGTCTCATAATAATATTAAAATAAAAGATGTTACGGTGTAAAACAATATTTATATAGTTTTTCATATTTTTAGGACTGTTCATTTCCTATTTAATATTGTTCTTATTTACTTGGTTTATCATCATACGGAAGAATTTGTCACTTTCACATATACCTACATGATGTATACCAGTCATGTATATGGGTGGATAAAACCTGAGTGTAAGTGTCCAGAACAAAGTTGTACCACAACCAGTGAGAGTGGGACTTGAAACTGCAATCTCTCTGGTCAGGACTAAGTGATGTATGGTGAGAACAAAGCTGTACCACAACCAGCTAGAGCGGGACTTGAAGCTGCAATCTCTCTGGTCAGGGCTAAGTGATGTACGGTGAGAACAAAGCTGTACCACAACCATCCAGTAAGTGATGAAGTGTGTGCGAAGGACCTTCCATAACCAGTAAGCGATGGACAGTACGAGAAAGAACGTTTACTTTACAATTTTCTGTTTAAATTTATGGTTTTCTCTGGGTACTGATTTAGTGCAGGCAGGAACATGATTGAGTCGTGAATTAAATATCCCAGAATGTGAAATTAAACTGCACTCAATCAATCACCCGACCTTTACCTGACTTTTGTGATCAAGCCTTAGTGCTCACCGTACGCCACATTTTGATTGCCAGACTCCATTAGAGATAGCTATCCACAGAGCTGTGTTCAGAAACTGATAACAAATATTCTCCCTTGGGATGTTTTTCTTCTGTCAAGATCATCGATAATGGATGCGTTATCTTCGCTGTAAGATTTGTTTTGAAGCCTGTCGTTAAATATTGAACACAAGCCATGTATTGTCATCGTTTTGTGCCTATAGGTGTGATAAATTTCACGACTTCAAACTTTCTATTACCACAGAAAGCTTGTGATGTATCTTGGTATCTCCACATCTGCTTGTGGGGAATGTTAGTCAGCCATATTTAAGCCAGGCATATGTAAGGAAATCTGCATTTTAATGGCATTTTTTAAAATAATGTTTATGGTCAGCTACAACATGAAATTGTGGATGTGCAAACCAACGGTCTCTCGGGTGCTTGGTTCAAACCGTATCATGTCTAATATAAAGTCTCTTATTTTAACAGGTTGTCGGGTGAAACCGCAATCAGCTTCATATGCTGCACTCCAACACAGACTGGATGGTACGCAGTATAACAATATTCGGTTCATGAAAGCTGTACATCCCGGCTGCCTAGGGTATATAAAACGGTCACAACATAAATGAGATTCCAGGTTCGAATCCACTTATCTTCAAACTGGCTGTCGTTATGGGTAAAGGGGATTGCTTGCCCTTTGTTTGGCGAAATGCGATGTTTTTTTTAATATTTTGTTTAGTTTCACAATAGAAATTTTGTTAAAGTGCTACTTTAGTGAAAATTTGCTCAAAATTTTGAAACACAGGGCACTAAGAGATTCTAGGTCTTTCAACATACCTGCGAGCGAAAAAGCCCGCCACCAAAATCGCCGCTAAATACACGCGCGTTAATTGACACTGTACCGGTACTTTAAAATACTAGCTTTAGAAGAAGAAGGGAATTTAATTTAGTTCAATTCCCTTTTCTGCATACCAAGGCTGTAACAGTCGCCATAATACGATAAATACAATCGTCAGCCAAGAAAGAGCTACAACTGTTTACAGTCTACCGTTATATAACTCATCCCTGTCATTCTATGGTCATATATAGGCTATGTGGATATAATATAATATAGTCTACCGTTACATTACTCATCCCTGTCATTCTGTGGTCATATATGGGCTATGTGGATATAATATAATATAGTCTACCGTTACATTACTCATCCCTGTCATTCTATGGTCATATATGGGCTATGTGGATATAATATAATATAGTCTGCCATTACATTACTCATCCCTGTCATTCTGTGGTCATATATAGGCTATGTGGATATAATATAATATAGTCTACCGTTACATTACTCATCCCTGTCATTCTGTGGTCATATATAGGCTATGTGGATATAATATAATATAGTCTGCCGTTACATTACTCATCCCTGTCATTCTGTGGTCATATATAGGCTATGTGGATATAATATAATATAGTCTACCGTTACATTACTCATCCCTGTCATTCTGTGGTCATATATAGGCTATGTGGATATAATATAATATAGGCTACCGTTACATTACTCATCCCTGTCATTCTATGGTCATATATGGGCTATGTGGATATAATATAATATAGTCTGCCGTTACATTACTCATCCCTGTCATTCTATGGTCATATATAGGCTATGTGGATATAATATAATATAGTCTACCGTTACATTACTCATCCCTGTCATTCTATGGTCATATATGGGCTATGTGGATATAATATAATATAGTCTACCGTTACATAACTCATCCCTGTCATTCTATGGTCATATATAGGCTATGTGGATATAATATAATATGGTCTACCGTTACATTACTCATCCCTGTCATTCTGTGGTCATATATAGGCTATGTGGATATAATATAGTCTACCGTTACATTACTCATCCCTGTCATTCTATGGTCATATATGGGCTATGTGGATATAATATAATATAGTCTACCGTTACATTACTCATCCCTGTCATTCTGTGGTCATATATAGGCTATGTGGATATAATATAATATAGTCTACCGTTACATAACTCATCCCTGTCATTCTGTGGTCATATATAGGCTATGTGGATATAATATAATATAGTCTACCGTTACATTACTCATCCCTGTCATTCTGTGGTCATATATAGGCTATGTGGATATAATATAATATAGTCTACCGTTACATAACTCATCCCTGTCATTCTGTGGTCATATATAGGCTATGTGGATATAATATAGTCTACCGTTACATTACTCATCCCTGTCATTCTGTGGTCATATATAGGCTATGTGGATATAATATAATATAGTCTACCGTTACATAACTCATCCCTGTCATTCTATGGTCATATATAGGCTATGTGGATATAATATAATATAGTCTACCGTTACATTACTCATCCCTGTCATTCTATGGTCATATATGGGCTATGTGGATATAATATAATATAGTCTACCGTTACATTACTCATCCCTGTCATTCTATGGTCATATATAGGCTATGTGGATATAATATAATATAGTCTACCGTTACATTACTCATCCCTGTCATTCTGTGGTCATATATGGGCTATGTGGATATAATATAATATAGTCTACCGTTACATTACTCATCCCTGTCATTCTGTGGTCATATATAGGCTATGTGGATATAATATAATATAGTCTACCGTTACATTACTCATCCCTGTCATTCTATGGTCATATATAGGCTATGTGGATATAATATAATATAGTCTACCGTTACATTACTCATCCCTGTCATTCTGTGGTCATATATAGGCTATGTGGATATAATATAATATAGTCTACCGTTACATTACTCATCCCTGTCATTCTGTGGTCATATATGGGCTATGTGGATATAATATAGTCTACCGTTACATTACTCATCCCTGTCATTCTATGGTCATATATGGGCTATGTGGATATAATATAATATAGTCTGCCGTTACATTACTCATCCCTGTCATTCTGTGGTGATATATAGGCTATGTGGATATAATATAATATAGTTTACCGTTACATTACTCATCCCTGTCATTCTGTGGTCATATATAGGCTATGTGGATATAATATAACATAGTCTACCGTTACATTACTCATCCCTGTCATTCTATGGTCATATATGGGCTATGTGGATATAATATAAGATAGTCTGCCGTTACATTACTCATCCCTGTCATTCTGTGGTCATATATAGGCTATGTGGATATAATATAATATAGTCTACCGTTACATTACTCATCCCTGTCATTCTATGGTCATATATGGGCTATGTGGATATAATATAATATAGTCTGCCGTTACATTACTCATCCCTGTCATTCTGTGGTCATATATAGGCTATGTGGATATAATATAATATAGTCTACCGTTACATTACTCATCCCTGTCATTCTGTGGTCATATATAGGCTATGTGGATATAATATAATATAGGCTACCGTTACATTACTCATCCCTGTCATTCTATGGTCATATATAGGCTATGTGGATATAATATAATATAGTCTACCGTTACATAACTCATCCCTGTCATTCTGTGGTCATATATGGGCTATGTGGATATAATATAATATAGTCTGCCGTTACATTACTCATCCCTGTCATTCTATGGTCATATATAGGCTATGTGGATATAATATAATATAGTCTACCGTTACATTACTCATCCCTGTCATTCTGTGGTCATATATAGGCTATGTGGATATAATATAATATAGTCTACCGTTACATAACTCATCCCTGTCATTCTATGGTCATATATGGGCTATGTGGATATAATATAATATAGTCTACCGTTACATTACTCATCCCTGTCATTCTATGGTCATATATAGGCTATGTGGATATAATCTGTCATCTTGGACTCGCCTCGATTGGACAAAATCTGTGATTAACTTGCCGTTTTCTGATGTCTGATCCTTGTGTGTGAGGGATAACAGCTGGAGGTAACACATTTCTGAACCATTGAGCTTAACAAAAAATTACTTTACTTTCTCGTTTTGTGCGGGACTCCATTTTAGGCAATGGACCTTATGACGGAGGCGTATACTTATTATATCATTCACGTGTGCCTACCCAAATTACCGAGCACAAACGAGTTTAGGGTAAAGCCACAACCCGACAGACAACAGGAAAAAACAAAAAAACATCAGGATAAAACCAAAATCAACTTTTTAACCTATTCACGTGAAAAACTATATATCTCACATTTTATTTAGGGGTGTGTTTGTGTGACGAGTTCACTCAACGTTTCCGGCCCGAATAGCACAGTTGTTAGAGCGTCCGCTTCGGGAACAGTAGATCCAGGATCACACCTAAGACTTTAAAACAGGAAGTTGTAACTTCCTCGCTTGGCCTTCGGCAAGAAGGGGATAGCGCAAAAACTGGTTGACCCGTATCAGTATAATGGCTCGGGCGGGGCGTCTTACTTGCCTTCGGTAAGTCGTCTCAGTGAAGCAACACTAGAGAAAAGAACGGATAAAAGAGCGGTGGAAGTCTGTCCTGCAACAAGGAGGCACATTACATACACCCTAAGGATTACTTTGTCACCATATGACTGAAAAATTGTTGCGTACGACGTTAAACCCCAAGCACTCACTCACTTATTACTGCAAAAACTAGTGTGTCAAGGCTGTTCCATCAAACGCCTTTATTACAATGAGTATAATTCTCTTGTGTAAATATGGTCAGAGCGTCCAGAATCGTGTTGAATTAAATCGCCAGAAATAGATCTCTGCATATATGAACAGTTTGCAGTCAAAGTGCAACTGAGATACCTATTTTGTTATCGACAACTGATATTCTGGTTTCACTCAGTTCCCTATATCATACCTTGCGTCCTTTCCAACAACATTGGAAACTGTTGACTGCTTCTTTCTCTTGATTTCGTTCGATTTTCTGTTTAATGCATATATTTTGAAAATGGAATTAATTCATGCGGTACACCTTGTCTAGTTCATTTTTCATTTATTTAATTGTTTATGTCCTGCACAAAGAAATTTCACTTTTACGCTGTCAATCAATTTTATGAGTAAATGAAACCAGATAGAAACTGGAGCAAACCATGCACCACACCCCCCAGATAGCATACTTTGTATTGTTAATTGCACCTGTAAAATTGTTACACGTTTTGTACCATGTTCTTCGATTTTATTGATTATGCACATATAGTACACGTATACAGTTGTAATCTTAAGATAAATATTAGCATACAAAGAACAGTTTCCTGATAACTACAAACAGCGACATTAACTACTTTTGATGTTAAACATATAGATGTCGGCCAGAAAAATGGTATCAGCCCCACGAGTTTGAAGACATAAGATCAGACAGGGAAGGAGGTGGTCATTTCTCATTCGTGCTATAGCTGGACCAAATTCTGATTTCAAATTGTAGAACCTTTGTGTTCACTGGGTTTATTTCATTCGTGTCATATAGATGTGTCTGAAATGTAACATGACATCTCGACTACGTGTTTTTCCTTCCATATATCTCTGATAGATGTTAATAATCCCTGCTGTAGGCGAGTGAGACATTGATGGACAATCAGTTATGATCTAAGCGTGAAGCTCTTCCTGATTTTGCAAACAGTATTCAAATGGTGAGAACCTTCCCAAACGGTAACTGGTTTAGAATAATCAAACTAACACTCAAAACGTGAGGACGTTCTAAAACAGTAGCCCGTATAGAACAATCAAATAAATACGCAAAAGGCGAGAGCACCTTCCCAAACACTCAAAAGTTAGCCCACATAGAACAATCAAACACTCTAATGGTAAGAACCTTGCTAAACGGTAGCCCATATAGAATAATCAAACTAACACTCAAAAGGTGATGACCCTTCCAAACGGTAGCTCGCATAGAACAATCAAACAAATACCCAAAACGTGAGGCCCTCCCAAAACGATAGCCCACATAGGATAATCAAACTAACGCTCAAAAGGCTTCCCAAAAGGGTAGCCCGCATAGAATAATCAAACACTCAGAAGGTGAGGACCCTCCCAAAGAGTACCCCGCATAGAACAATCAAACAAATACCCAAAACGTGAGGCCCTTCCAAAACGATAGCCCACATAGGATAATCAAACTAACGCTCAAAAGGCTTCCCAAAACGGTAGTCGGCATAGAATAATCAAACACTCAGAAGGCGAGGACCTTCCCAAAGGGTGAACCGCATAGAATAATCAAACTAACACTGAAAAGGAAGGACTTTCCCAAACGGTAGCCCACCTAGGATAATCAAACTAACACTGAAAAGGTGAGGACCTTCCCAAACGGTAGCCCGTATAGAATAATCAAACTAACACTGAAAGGGTGAGGACCTTCCCAAACGGTAGCCCGGCTAGGATAATCAAACTAACACTGAAAAGGTGAGGACTTTCCCAAACGATAGCCCGCATAGAACAATTCAACTAACACTGAAAAGGTGAGGACCTTCCCAAACGGTGGCCGGTATAGAACAGTCAAAGTAACGCTCAAAATGTAAGTATCTCCCATAACAGAAATAGCATTTATTATATGGTGTACTGACACTTGATACACCTAATAGTAAATCCAGCCAAACCTATAATTTTGACGAGCGATCCTTTCCAGCCATGTTCCATTTCATTCATTGTTATATGCGTGAAGAGTAGGCCTGGTAAATGAGAAAGAGCAAGTACTCATCTCTGCCATGATGCATTAACGAAAGCTGTAGTTCGTCCACTATATAAAAGTGACCAGACTGAAACACTGGAGGGAATTACGCAGTCCTTAGATAACACATCGCAATCGATTGCATCTTGCTTGGTGTGAGTCTTATCTGAAGACTTGTGCATCTTGCCAATTAATACCGGTACTGGTCACAAGCAACCAATCGTTAAAGAAAATAAAAGATATTGACAACAGTGGCAAGGACACACTTTAAGCAAATAGTTATCCACAAAGCTATGTCAACACCACTCATCATATTCTCTACTCACAGGGAGAGTCATGTAAGCCTCCCTCTTAGACTAGCATCAAAGGACGAAACAAAGGCGAAGAAAGCACTTTCAGTGGCTAGTCTTACTGGGATGACTTGATTTTCCGGATTTGAACCCCTCGTCAAAGATGTTCTTCAGAGTGAGCTGTATTACGTCTGTTAAATGTTAGGTTTGTTCCGTGTTGCGTTTGTTACACCTTGTTTATATAATACACGAGTAATGTAATACAAACTCCCGTTTTATGTAAAATCAAGGTGTAGCGTAAAGACAGACGAATACCTGCAGGATGTCAAAGATTGTCGATATGACTGAAAGAATGTTAAGTGCGACTATTGAAGTGCGCACATTTAATTGTCCGAAATCAGCTTTCTGAAGTCCGAGGGTTTCCCCCGGGCATTGCCCCGTTTGTATTAAAGACAAATTTAAGAGATACACATATTCGCACAAGCACGTTAAAAACAATGAATAGCATGTGTATTTGTTACAATGCTTTTATTACATAACATGTGTTCTTTTTATTGCACTACCTGATTAAAAAGTAATAATTACATTACACGGAAATGGTGCAATAAAACTCGAGGACTTGCTTTCCAAGGCGTGGACATTCGTCGTGATCAGCTGAAAAGTCAGTGTTAGATTGTCAAAGATGTAAGCATAGTGCAGAATTGTTTCTTTCCGCTTAGAGCTTAATGACGGTTTTCACCTGATTTAGCGTATTGTTTTGTACCGTATCTGTTTGGTCGACCTCGAGCGCTGTGTGATCTGCTTCCTGCTATTGATGGATCGTGTCCAAAGTACCGTTATTCATTAATGATTTCCATGAGCGAGATTCCGTCCTTTTTCCTTTTCTCGACTCGCAGCTGGGTTTAGCTGTGAATGTGAAAAGCCTAGTTATTTGCTCGTGTCTTGTGAAATGATTATATTTAACTAGTCATATTTAGAACTTCCGGTTTCTAGTGTGACAGTGCTGGATACTCCCGATTGGGGAGATACGTGTGGTGTAGTGGATGATAGAATAACACGTCAACACAAAACCTGGAGATATCTGAATTTGACTTTACTCACCGTGATGTGTGGATTTTGATTACCACACATTGAAATCTTCCGAATTTTAATTCCAGAATTTGAAGTAATGCGTGGAGATATCTGAGCTTCATTTAGATGTGTTAGATGTTAGTTACATCACTTGAGGACATCAGACCGTCACTTAATCCATTGTGTTGAGGTGGGATTTGGTTATAACACCTGGGAAAATCTGACTGTTACTTAATCCAGTGTGTTGTGGTGGATGTTGGCTATAACACCTGAGGACATCTGACCGTCACTTAATCCATTGTATTGTGGTGAGATTTGGTTTTAACACTTGAGGACATCAGACCGTCGTTTAATCCATTGTGTTGTGGTGGTTGTTGAGGACATCAGACCGTCACTTAATCCATTGTGTTGTGGTTGAGGTGGATGTTTGGTTACATCACCTGAGGGCATCTAACTGTTACTTAATCCAGTGTGTTGTGGTGGATGTTGATTATAAGATCTGGGCACATCTGACCGTCACTTGATCCATTGCGTCGTGGTGGGATTTGGTCATAACACCTGAGGACATCAGACCGTCACTTAATCCACTGTGTTGTGGTGGCATTTGGTCATAACACCTGAGGATATCAGACCGTCACTTAATCCATTGAGTTGTGGTGGATGTTGGCTACAACACCTGAGGACATCTGATCGTCACTTAATCCATTGTGTTGTGGTGGACGTTGATTATAAAACCTGAGGACATCAGACCGTCACTTAATCCATTGCGTCGTGGTGGAATTTGGTTCTAACACCTGAGGACATCAGACTGTCACTTAATCCAGTGTGTAGTGATGGATTTTGGCTACAACACCAGAGAACATCAGACCGTCACTTAATCCAGTGTGTTGTGGTGAGATTTGGTCATAACACCAGAGAACATCAGACCGTCACTTAATCCAGTGTGTTGTGATGGACGTTGGCTACAACACGTGAGGACATCTGACCGTCACTTAATCCATTGTATTGTGGTGAGATTTGGTCATAACACCAGAGAACATCAGACCGTCACTTAATCCAGCGTGTTGTGGTGGATGTTTGCTACAACACGTGAAGACATCTGACCGTCACTTAATCCATTGTGTTGTGGTGGGATTCTGTCATAACACCTGAAGACATCTGACCGTCACTTAATCCAGTGTGTTGTGGTGGATTTTGGCTACAACACCTGAGGACGTTTGACCGTCACTTAATCCATTGTGTTGTGATTGATGTTGGTTTCAACACTTGAGGACATCTGACCGTCTCTTAATCCAGCGTGTTGTGGTGGCTGTTGGCTATAACACCTGAGGACATCTGACCGTCACTTAATCCATTGTATTGTGGTGAGATTTGGTCATAACACCAGAGAACATCAGACCGTCACTTAATCCAGCGTGTTGTGGTGGATGTTTGCTACAACACGTGAAGACATCTGACCGTCACTTAATCCATTGTGTTGTGGTGGATGTTGGCTACAACACCTGAGGACATCTGACCGTCACTTAATCCATTGTGTTGTGGTGGGATTCTGTCATAACACCTGAAGACATCTGACCGTCACTTAATCCAGTGTGTTGTGGTGGATTTTGGCTACAACACCTGAGGACGTTTGACCGTCACTTAATCCATTGTGTTGTGATGGGATTCGGTTATAACACCAGGAGACATCTGACGGTCACTTAATCCATTGGGTTATGGTGGATATTGGTTAGAAACACTTGAAAATATCTGAACATTACTTAGTTCAGGTAATTTCTAAATAATAAGTAGATTATGGTAAATGCTCTAGATTAATTATGGTTGCATTGTTGACCACCTTGGAAACAGGATTTTTTTTTCGAAAACCCATTTATCTGTGAACAGTGTTAGCAGTCATTCATAGCTTAGTGAACTAGTCTATAATACATTCGCTCACACAAATGTGAATAGTGCGTCACAGTAGGCACCACATTACTGTAACCTACACCTTAACCTTACACCTACAACTGTAACCTACACCTTAGGAGTGACAGCTAATAGATATCATTGTAACTTAGTACTTGACAGCCAGTAACACTCGCTGTAATTTTCACCTTTGGAGTACTAGTGACAGCCAATAGCCATCACTGTATCTTTGTCCATGGGAGTGACAGCCAATATCCATCACTGTAATTTTCTCATTGGGAGTGACAGCAAATAGACGTCACTGTAACTTTGCCCTTTGGAGTTTCAGCCAATAGACATAACTATAACTTTTCTCACATCCATTTGAACGACACCGTCACATTGTGTTGTCGTTTGAAAAACGGACATATGTTGTACCATATGAAGCTTATTTTTGCAAGTCACAAAGTTGTCATATGTAAGAATAACCTACTCAACTGACAAAGATCACCGCTTCAGCGTTTAGCCGTGTGAATGCAAAGTGTGATACAGTTCCAGGCGGTGTATTAGGGTAGTGATTTAAGGAAATGTGTGCAGCGGAAATATTAGAGGAGGAATTGTGGGTAAACCACAGTGGTGTCCTGTCACTATGCGGTAACACCACGGCAGGCTCCAAAGATGAAGAACCCAACCTCTCAACAGCAACTAGAGCCGCCCATGGAGTAGTTATATTAATAATTTCTCTATTGATCGTCGCCAGTAACTTCGTCAACGTAGTTGTTTTGCGAGGTTCCAAACAAATCCCGATAGTTGCTAAAATCTTCTTGACGAATTTGGGATTGACTGATCTCAGCCTAGGTGTAGGGACTTGTCTACCTTCAGTAATACCTGGCATTACCGGAAGGTGGCCTTACGGCGCCATCTGGTGTCAGTTCTCGGGAATTTTGCACGGAACTACCGTGACTGTATCGATTTGGACAATTACCGTGGTGAGTATTGAGCGATACTTTGCAGTGATTCATCCTCATAAATATAGAGACAAGCTAAGCGTCAAGAAATGTTTTACGGTCATCATCTTTCTGTGGTTTGCGTCCTTGGCAACTTATGCCGCTCCGAATTTTACAATGGTGGACATGCTCTACTATCAATACAACACCCAAAGCGCTATGTGTGGAATGCACTGGGGTAACGTTTGGCTATGTTTGGTTTCAGCGATTTATGTTCCATTCCTTAGCGGCTTTACAATCGTTTTTACAACAATTAGCATATCGCTACGCTTAACGAAAGGAAACGTGTGCAGTAGTGCTCACACAGATAGCATTGCGTCCAAAGAAAACGAAGATAGAAGGAAGGATAAGGAGAGAAAAGCTGTTCAACTACTGATGGCAACAGCCGTGGTCTACTTTGCCTTTTGGGGTCCCTATGTTGTGATGACATTCTCCCATTTGTTCGGTAAAGTTGTCATTCCTGCGTGGCTAGAATTCACCGTGACGTGGCTGGCAAATAGCAATAGCTTTATTAATGTGATTATTTACTCCTGGATTTACCCGGCATTCAGGAGCGAAGCAAAAACGTTGGTGTGGAACACAATACGGTGTCAATGTTACCAGAAATCCCGTCAGCGTGATGGCAGAAGAGTTGGTCCCCACACGACAGAATCTACCAGTTATTTTTGAATGCCATAGTTGAGGATTTGATTGATTTTCATTATTTTCTCTGACTGGGGTGTTGTAAAAAGATTTTATTTTGCATTTTTTAAAAACTTTATTGGCGTCAGTGCTGTACTCAGAAACTTTCCATCTATTCATCAGCAGACGGCCCTTTGACCTTCGCAGGGTATCTGGCAAAACTCCTGAAAAAGTAGCATTTGAGGCAGATTGGAGGCGTTGATCAGGAAACCCTGAGCGCCAGAGTAAGCAAAATTTGGACAAATTTTTGGTATTTTGGGCTTTGGTTTTTGAGCAGTAATGTCTAATTTAGCCTGACAGTCTCTATGTTGTGGCTTTGTCTCCATACCTGTATATACATCTGTGATGTTCACCCTGAAATTTATCCGCCCTGATGATAGCAAAATAAAGCCCCGAATTGTTGGGATAAAATGAGCCTTCCCTTTTCCGGAGTTTCACTTCTTGTGTATTAGTGTTTGATTTATGACTGGCGCGGTGATATGTACTTTAAAATTATGTGTTGCGCATAGATAAGTAACCCCTCATTTTTTTGCTTTACGCCAGTGTACGTGTGACGTTAAGTTTCTCTGGTTTTGCTTTTACAGTGCAACTCTCTGATTTGATTCCCTCATTAATCGTGGTCAGTAATCTGAAAAACATGTTATATTTAATGTACATGTAGTAAAAAAAGACATGTTGGAAAGACGTCGGCGTAGTGGTACTTTATATATGTACGTGTGTAAAGAATGACTGTCGATCCAAACCCAGAACAGGACCAAAAACAAGAACAAAAACAACATAATCCTCCAGCAAAATGTACGAATTGCCTCGACTGTAGGAGACGGGACAATAAAATGTTAAACGGACCATTATTTCTTAACTGCAAAACATGTTTTTCTTTTAACTTTTCTGGATCCGGGTTTTACTACGGGTTGTTTAGTCAATAACCTGGTGTTATTGTCAGGTGAGGAAGTTTTGCATACTTACAATAGAACACGAACAGTGTATACGCTATAAAAACAACACTGTACAGTTGTGCTCTTGCTGTGATCCGATTAGATCATGAAGTGTATATAGTTCTGTATAAAAAGTTATATAAAAATGAACTAAGAAAGCGACAGGTAAAGGAAGAAAAGTCTGGTATGTTAAATTATAAATTAAAAAACACGATGAATTAAAGCTGTTACGTTCTTTACAGCGATACCAGTTGCCAAGCGTCAAGGCCTAATTGAATGGCCTAATTCTGGATCAAATGTATTAATTAGAGGTGTAAGCTCTGCTGAATTTGAATCGGTGCCTCTTCACAAAGCTTACTTGTCATCAGATATTATTTCGGGTCCTGTTACTGTCGGCATTAGGCCTACTTTGCCTTTTAAAGGAATTCATCTACTACTTGGTAATGATCTTGCTGGTGACAAAGTAATGGTTAATCCTACTGTGACTCATAATCCTTGTTTAAATCAAACTGTTGATCCTGTTGAGAAAGGAATTCCAGATTTGTATCCCTCTTGTGCTGTAACGAGGTCAATGTCAAACAAACTTTCTGATGACGGCAAAAACACAGTAACGGACTTACAAGATACATTTCTTACACAAATGTTTACTCAGGGCGACTGTATTGATTATGATAAAGCAGACCATTGTACACCTAGTGACATATCACATGCTTCTAAACATCAGCTTGTTACTGAACAGCATACAGACCCGGAAATTTCATGTTTGTTTGACAGAGCTCTCGATGATTGTGTTATTTCATCTGAACCTGTGTGTTATTATGTCAAGTCTGATATACTTATGCGTAAATGGAGACCACCTGATGTATCTGTTGATGATGACTGGGCTGTTGAACATCAGATTGTTGTACCTAAGGCATACCGAACTGAAATTTTACGTATGGCACAAGAAATGCCATTAGCTGGTCACCTGGGTGTTAACAAGACCTACTACAGGATACTGAACCACTTCTTTTGGCCAGGATTAAAGGGAGATGTAACCCAGTTTTGTAAATCATGTCATACATGCCAGGTAGTGGGTAAGCCTAATCAGACTATTCGTAAGGCACCATTAGAGCCTGTACCAGCTTTTCAAGAGGCCCTCTACTTAAGACAAAGTCTGGGAATGTGCCTAATTATTTTAATATCCAAGAGCCACCTTGCATATCCCATCAGTATACAAAACCTATCGCTTCCAAAATTTTCAATTATTCCCAGGCCATCAAGGAGTTCGATTTCGCGACGTATACTTCTGGCGGCTATAACTGTGATTGTGAATCCTCAGTTTTACCTACGACAAATGTAAACATGTCCTGACTGGTGACAATATTATTAAGAATCAAGATCTAAGGAATTTCTTTGTGAGGGGTCCTAAGTATAGAGAAAAGGGTAATGTCAACATTCGATCAAACAAAAAAATATCATCTCGGCACTTGAGGAGTATGTTAAAAAATGGTCAAAACGTGAGAAAGTGGATTCTTTGGTACTTAACGATTGGCTTGAGATTGTCAAAAAGAAAGTTAGTTTAACTATACACCGTCTAGACATTGATGCTCTACCTAAAGTTAAACAGGTTCTGAAGGATCCCACTGTGCAAGAAACACTCGCTGACCTTCATAGTAAATTTGTCATCACTGTAGCTGTACGTGGGAAGGTCTGCCAGCAACCTGCGGATGGTCGTGGGTTTCCCCCGGGCTCCGCCCGGTTTCCACCCATCATAATGCTGGCCGCCGTCGTATAAGTGAAATATTCTTGAGTACGGCGTAAAACACCAATCAAAAAAAAAAAATCATCACTGTAGCAGATAAGGCTGCTAATAATGTCATCCTTATTTGCAAGAATTATTATTATCAAATTCTTGTTCAAGAGCTATGTGCATCTACAACAACATCCACGTATTCTACTACTACATGTACTCTGGAGGAACTATTTAACAAACCCAAAACCTTTCTTAAAGAAAGGCGCATAAATATACCTACCCGTCACACAGAAATACCACAACTTTACTGGATTCCTAAAATGCATAAATCCCCATACAAGGCTCGATTTATTGCAGGTTCAAGAAGCTGTGCCACCAAACTCTTGTCAACCCTACTTACGAGAGCGTTACAAGAAGTAAAGTCATTTTGGAATAAGTATTGTTGTGCCATAACAAAAAATTCAGGTGTCAACTTCATGTGGATTCTTAACAACTCCAAACCTCTTACAGAAGAACTCGATGCTCGTATGCATATACCGTACAAAGACGTATCCACATGGGATTTCTCTACTCTCTATACTACGATTCCTCACAAAGATCTTATTGAAAGAATATCGTCGTTAATTGTCTCAGTATTTACTAAAACTGGTCACCGTTACATTAACGTCAGAAGCAATAAGGCTTTCTTGAGTTCTACTCTTTATAAAGGTTGCCACTCATGGGATGTTACATTTTTATTGAATTAATTGAATTTCTCATTAATAACATCTATGTGAAATTCGGAGATACCATTTACCAACAGTGCATAGGTATTTCAATGGGTACCAATTGTGCGCCTCTTTTGGCAGACCTATACCTGTTTTCATATGAATACGACTATATGCAGAAATTACTTAAAAGTAACATCTTTAAAGCTCGATCCTTTTCATTTACCAAGCGGGATATTGATGATCTGCTGGCGTTAAATAATCCCCATATTGCTGAAGCGGTGAAGGAAATCTATCCGCCTTCACTGGATTTAAAGAAGACAACAGATAGTCCTGATGGTATATCATATTTGGATCTATATCTGTACAAAGACGGACAAGGTCTCCTTTCACGCCGCCTTTACGACAAAAGGGATAATTTCAATTTTGATATTGTAAATTATCCTTATTTAGATAGCAATATACCAAAGTGTCCTGCATATGGCGGATACATATGTGGCCTTGTAGCCTTTGTCAGATCTTGCGTTAATTATGATGACTTTAATCTGCGTCTGCTAGTTCAAAAAGTAGTTTGTCAAGGATACTCCATCAAACGCCTTCATTCTAAGTCTCTCAAATTTTACAATGAATATAACACTCTCGTTGGCAGGTATGGACAGAGCGTTTAGAATCTCTGGCCATCGGCATTGTGATTAACCACATAGACGGCGCTGTTATCCCTATGTACATATCTATCACATACATGGTATTTAACAACATAGATGGCGCTGGTTGCCCAGTGTAACCGTCTATCTTGTATGTCATGTGTAACATTATAGATGGCGCCTCTTGTAGCATGAGATCTTTACATATTAACGGGAAAGACGTAATCATCCGTTACTTTGAATCATAATCTGATTGGTTAGGGTCTGTAACGCTCGTCATTTTCGGACTGTATCTAATACCGCTTAACCTGGGGCTAGGGGCCGTAAAGGTAGCCATGCTAATTACATCAGTATGATGCCTTTATGAACAGTTGCAATGAAAGCGCAACTGAGATACTTGTTTATCCGTTATTTGACATGGAACTCATTCACGGACTACGAATTTGAACTTTGATATGGAATTCATGTCTGGAATATTCATTGTCTGCCCGGCATCATTGAAAACTAATGACCGCTTCTCTCTTGTGTGTTACCGGCTTTATTTCTTATTTGTATAATTTCTTACATACCTTTGTCTTCGGGAGTTAGTGTTAAACGTTGTTGTGGAAATGGATCTTGCGATTATCTACTTGGAACGCCCTTTACGGACTACGAATGGTATAGGAATGTCGGACTTGACGCTTATATTTAACTATTATGTGTACAGCAACCAGATTTCCCGATGCTGTTCCTTTAAGGAATATAAACACCAAGTCTGTTATCAAAACTTTAACAATGTTTTTTACTCTGTTTGGTTTACCTAAATCCATACAGTCTGATCAAGGTTCAAACTTTATGTCTGGTATTTTTCAGCAAGTTATGTACCAGTTAGGCATTAGTCTTCTGCCTACCACGCTGAAAGTCAAGGTGCAATTGAAAGATTTCACCAAACATTAAAGAACATGATTAAGACTTATTGTTATGACACAGAGAAAGACTGGGATGAAGGTATTCAATTTCTTATGTTTGCTGTTCGAGAGTCAGTACAAGAATCATTGGGTTTCAGTCTATTTGATTTAGTATTTGGACATAGGGCCTACTGTTAGAGGACCATTGTTAATTTACAAGGAACAGTTTCTCAATGATGACACAAGTAATGTAAATCTTTTGGAGTATGTATCTGATTTTCGTGGTAAGCTTGTCAGAGCATGTGAATTGGCTAAGGCCAATCTTGAATGTACTCAGAAGAATATTAAACGTAGATATGATGAGAAATCTGTTGTTCGGTCATTTCAACCTGGTCAGAAAGTTTTAGTATTGTTACCTGTACCTGGTAAATACTTTGATGTCAGATATTTTGGTTCATATGTTGTTGACAAAAAGCTGAGTGAGCTTAACTATGTTGTTAAAACACCTGAGCGACGCAAATCAAGTCAGTTATGTCACATTAACATGTTGAAACCTTATGTAAACAGAAATGACCCTGACAACACTGCTTTACATTCTGTTAATGTTGTTGCTGCTGACATTGACCAGAGTTGCTGTAATACAGATGATATTGGCGAATAGTTGGTTGATTCTAAACTCAATTCTTTGAAGCTTCAGAATTCAGATGTCTTAAAACAACTTGATTCTAAACTCCAACATCTGGAATCCATTCAGCAATAGCAACTGTCTGAACTTGTTTATGAGTTTTCACATTTGTTTCCGGATGTACCATCAAGAACTGATGTCATTTTTCACGATGTTGATGTTGGTGATGCCTCACCTATTAAACAACACCCTTACAGATTAAACCCAGTGAAGGCTAAGTACCTCTCTAATGAGATTAAGTACCTGTTAGACAATGGCTTTATCGAGCCTAGTCACAGTAACTGGAGTTCACCATGTATTTTGATACCCAAGCCTGATGGTACATATAGAATGTGTACGGATTACAGGAAAGTCAACGCTGTTACAAAATCAGATAATTATCCAATACCTCGTATTGAAGACTGTATTGACGCTGTTGGTCAGGCGAAACATGTATCAAAGTTCGATCTGTTAAAAGGGTTTTGGCAGGTTCCTCTTACTCCTAGGGCTCGTGAAGTTTCAGCCTTTGCTACGCCCGATGCCATTTGGAACGAGGAATAGCCCAGCTACGTATCAACGCCTGATGAATGAGGTCACTTCCGGTTTTAGACGGGTGTCGTGTCTACATAGACGACGTCATTATCTTCACCGACACTTGGGAACAGCACAGTTCCAGAATACGCCAGTTGTTTGAGAGACTTAGTCAGGCTAAACTTACCGTCAATCTTGTAAAAAGTGAATTTTGTTGTGCCACTGTCACATATTTGGGTCATGTTGTCTTCCAAGGTCAAGTTTAAAAGTTCGCCTGTGTTGTCAGTACCTAATTTTGAGAAAACTTTTAAGTTAGCAGTTGATGCAAGTGATGATGCTGTAGGTGCTGTTTTGCTTCAGGAAGACACTCTTGGTGTTGATCATCCAGTTTGTTTCTTTTCCCATAAACTTAACAAGTTTCAAAGAAGTTATTCAACTGTTGAAAAAGAATGTTTGTCTGTTATTTTAGCTCTGCAACACTTTGAAGTTTATGTAACAGCTTCGAGACGACCTGTGATTGTAAATACTGATCACAATCCACTGGTGTTTCTACAGAAAGTTAAGGGAAAGAATCAGAGATTGCTACGGTGGAGATTATTGTTGCAAGAATACAATCTTGAAATCAAACATGTTAAAGGAAAGGATAATGTTATTGCAGATTGCTTGTCTCGTGTATAAGTTGTGTATAAAATGTTTAATTGCATGTGGTTTTACAATGTATTATTGTTAAACTTTTATTGTAAGGGGCAAAAAAGTTTTCCGAACTTTTTTTTTCTTGAAGGGTGGGTGTGTTATGTGCAAAATTGCCGTCAGCTTCTAAATTTATCTTGCCACTGTTTACATATGTTGCTGTCTGCCTCTGCCTTAGAATGTTCCAGAATACCCTCAGTTCGGGGCCTGTTTGTTTACAACAAGTGTTCAAGAATTTTCTTATTCTAGATTCCACCAGTTTATATAAGACCTATGAAAGCAGGTCAAAAGGAAAAAAAGGAGAATTATTGAGAGTTTGGATGCTTTCGCTGTGTGTTACTTTAGTAGGCCTTTCGTGCTCAATTTTGGTGTCTTTATAGCCTCTGGCTTTGTTATATCATATCTCCACCGAGCACTTGTTCAGTCTGAACTTGTATATTTAATTTGTGCTCTTGTGTACACAGTGCTTATTAGTACACGGACCCTGTCTGTGGAATTTTGTGTATATTTCGTCATACACTCAGTTATACTGTGGATTTTCCCTCTTATTTGTGCATTTATGCCTGTATGGTTTTCCGCATTGTGGAATATGTGCGCCCCTTTGGACTTGACACCGTTGTACATGTAAGTACTTTAGTATTTGTATAGATACTGCTATACTTTCTTGGTAAACTTAAGTACTTTAGTATTTGTAAAAGTCTTGCTATCTGTTCTTGTTGAACGTAGTAAATTGTTGTAAAATAAAATCTGCTGGTTTTGGTTACTTTTTGGTGCGGCTAAACTGTCGTGTATTTCGAACAAGCCATCTCTTTATAATACAGACAGTTTGGGTCGTAACAGCATACATCTGTATTCTGAGTGTTGGTGAAAAAATAAACAATAAACAACATCAATATAAATCTCAATAATAACAATGTATTCGTTGCATGCAATAGCAGTAAAACATATAGTTAATAAAATATAACATTCTAAATCTTGAGATAGGTTGCCCGTCAAAATCTGGACCTTTCTATACCTGCAGCTGGAAGGGGTGCCTAGAAACGCCAAGAGGACCTCACTGACAGGCTTATCACCACCTGTCTCCTAGTGTCCCCTCGCCCAGAATTTCACACTGTCATCTTTCAAACTCAAAGCTTAGACAATTTGCATCATTTTCATACCACGCCTGCACCTGTACACTAAAAATTGCAGGCTGGCAGCGAAAAGACTTTATAAAACTAATATATACAGAATTACATTCGCCCTCCGAGAAACGAAAGTGCTAATGGGGTCCTGATACGTGATGTGATCAGTAATAATAAGTGCAGCATGGCTTTTCCATCCATTGTGAGTAAAAAAAGACCAAATACAAGGCGCCTAAAAATATTCTTTTAAACTCTTAGAAACATACATTAGTTCGGATTTCCGCGACATATTCTGTGAACAGGCGCTAAGTTGTATCAATCAATCATCAGCATAATCAGAGGCTGTCAAATATCACACTGTTAACAGATACAGTCATATTTTATAGGCGGTATCAGTATATATGATAAGTCAGCAGTTATAAATATGCTTCAGTTGATGCCACCCATCAAATGCAAGTAACATTGATCGATCATAGTTACAAAGGATAATGTTATAACTGAACTGCGCCTTTTTCTGCTGAGCATCACGTCACAATCGATAGTCTCTTGCTGTATTCTTTATCAAAACTAATGGATCTTGCTTTCCAAAAGCAAAAAAGGGCCAAAAGCAGCCAGTCTATTTAGAAGATGAAACCTATTGATGACAGCCTAGAGAACGCGTACAAGCAAACAGTTGCCTTGAAAGCGTTATCAAGGGCACTTAAAATCTCAAAAATCACGAGAAAATGCACCACAGAACTTTCTCTGGTTTCTAACAAAGACAGGTTCAAGGAAATCAATGGATGGATGGGAACTGCATAGCTGGTTAGCCTAACCGGTTTATTGTCAAACCGTTTGTAGAATTCGTTTGTACCTGTATGAATACTAGTGTCTTGCTAGAACTGTCTGGTTGCTTGTCGTGCTGTTAGAATTAGTGTGTTGCTGTGTACTGTTTACTTACTTATTCCGCTATCAGAACTAGTGTGTTGTCAGAGATGTTTACTTACTTGTCATGCTATCAGAATTAGTGTGTTGCTGAGGCTGTTTACCTACTTGTCGTGCTATTAGAACTAGTGTGTTATCAGATGTGTTTACTTGCTCCTTCTGCTATTAGAACCAGTGCGTTGGCAGAGATGTTTACTTATTTGTCGTGCTATCACGTCTTGTGTTACTAGAGCTATTTACGTGATTGTGGTGCATCTTAGTCTAACTCTGGAACAACTATTTAAAATACCTTTTTTTCTTCAATAAAGGAGTTTCTGTATCGTGACATCGAAATACCGACACTTACATTTTTTGCATAAATCTCCATGCAATGATCATGCCACGAAGCTGTGCTACCAAATTTCAATCTCCGCTCTTAACGAAAGCACTATAAGAAGTACAGTCCTTTAAGAAAATTCTGCGGTGCAAATGAAAAACATTTAGGTGTCAACGGCATATTGATTCTTGAAAATCCAAATCCTCTTTTTGAAGATTCAGACGCTTAACGATGTATTCACTTGTGATCTCTGTAACCTCTGTACTACTGTTCCTCACAACTGCATTATTGATAACATTTTACTCTATTTCTTTCGGTCTTTAATAAAACCGGTCACCACTACATTCACGTCAAATGTCACAAAAACTTCTTCAGTTCCGCTACATACAAGAGTTACCATTAATTAGATGTTTCTATCTTCATCAATTTGCTAGAATTCCTCATTAATAGCATCAATGTGAAATTCAAGGAAACGATATATCAACACTGTATAGGTATTCCTATGAGATTATTTGATTGGTGTTTTACGCCGTACTCATAAATATTTCACTTATACGACGGCGGCCAGCATTATTCTGGGAGGAAACCAGGCAGAGACCGGGGGAAACCCACGACCGTAAGCAGGTTGCTGAGGGATCTACCTACGTACCAGTAACTAGTGAAAAGTAATCGATCTTTTGCCATGGTGTAATGGGTGATTTTGTTCTCAGTTGTACGTTCAGATTGCTCTGTGACGGCCATACGGATGACCGTCGACCTTTCCTATGCCGGGATACGTGTTAGATCAACCTGCCGGCCGTTTATAACGCCTCCAGGGAGCCACCAGGTGTCCTGTTCTGTAGTAGTTGTTGTATTGTCTTTTTTGTAATAACGGTTTTGTTTATTTTTTGTTTAGGTAGTTGCAACTACCTTTGTGTCTGTACTTTTTTAATAAATGTTTTAATTTTTTTTTTGTTTTTGCATTCGGTAGTTCGTGTCTCCTTGCTTTCATTCTCTCCTCAAGTCCTGTCAGCTAACTCGTTAATTTTAGCTTGTGACCTCCCTTCGCCGTTAACGCATGACAACTTCATAATTGTGTTGATTTCCTCATAATCTGGAGCTAAGGGGCGCATATTCATCTTATTGAATGGGATTAGCACGTTAGATATTTCAGCATAAAGATATTTTAATTCTCATCAACTTTTATACTTGCATAGTTCTGACCTTAATTTTAATGAACATGTTGATGCTATTTGTTTCAAGATTTTTAAATCTTCTGATGCAATATACCATACTATATATATGTAAATTTATATATATATATATATATATATATATATATATATATATATACTTTGTTTTGATGGAGACTTTGAGTGTGCCTCTGTTGTCTGGTCTCCTTTCATAAAAGTGCAGATAGCTAAGGTGGAACGTGTTTTGTACGTTTTCTGTGTTAAACATCGAATATTAATTACGAAAGGCTAGGGTATGAAGGCGCCTGTATAGCTTTTTTCTTTACAGATTTTGGATAAAAGACGTCATCTCTTAGATCTGACATTTTTATACGCCATTCTAAATAATCGTTTAACACTCCTAATCGTTTATCCAGAATTAAGTTTCATGCACCCACGAAATGGTAATTTTTTACTATTTCGTTCGCTTCTTAATATTTGCAAATACTCATTTTTAACAGAGTGCATGCAATGTCTTTTTAAAATCTACTGGCACAGATATTTCAACCTGTAGACTAAATTTTAAGACCAGAATTAGGCTGTAATTGGATTAGAGTTATTAATATTTATGCTACAGAGATTTCATTTTTGATTGTTATTTAAGTTATGTTATTATAGATATTTTGGGGGGTTACAAGTCGTTTGCTTGATAACCGTGCTAGCAGAACAAGTGTTTATCAGGCCAATTTACTTCAATGACGTGCGTCTTGTATCAAAAGAAAGGTGTTGCCAAAGCTCTTTGTGATTCCACGGCTGTTTTTTAGTCTCTTGCATCTGTTATCAGAACTAGTATACATGCTAGAGTTTACCATCTCATTGTGTATGCTTGTCAGTGTTTGAATGAATAGCCATGTTTACCGCACGTAAATATTGTGATATCCCTAACAGAAAACCTTCTGATCGGGTATACTTGTCAGTGTGTTTGAGTGAATAGCCATGTTTACCGCACGTAAATATGGTGATATCCCTAACAGAAAACCTCTCATCGTGTATACTTTCAGTGTTTGAGTGAATAGCCATGTTTACCATACGTAAATGTGATGATATCCCTAACAGAAAACTCTCTCATCGTCTATGCTTGTCAGTGTTTGAGTGAATAGCCATGTTTACAATACGTAAATGTGATGATATCCCTAACAGAAAACCTCTCATCGTGTATGCTTCTGAGTGTTTTAGTGAATCGCCATGTTTACCATACGTAAATGTGATGATATCCCTAACAGAAAAACCTCTCATCGTGTATGCTTGTCAGTGTTTTAGTGAATCGCCATGTTTACCACACGTAAATGTGGTGATATCCCTAACAGAAAACCCTCTCATCGTGAATGCTTCTGAGTGTTTAAGTGAATAGCCAATGTGTACCACATGCAAATGTGGTCATATCCCTACCAGAAAACCCTCTCATCGTGTATGCTTGTCAGCCTTTGAGTGAATAGCCATGCGTCAATGTCGTGATATCCCTAACAGAAAACCCTTACAACGTGTATGCTTGTTGGTTTTTCAGAGAATAGCCATGTTAACCACACGTAAATGTCGTGATATCCCTAACTGGAATATTTACTGTTTCAGTAATAATTTATTTTATTGGTGTTTTACGCTGTACTCAAGAATATTTCACTTATACGACGGCGGCCAGCATTATGGTGGGAGGAAAACGGGCAGAGCCCGGGGGAAACCCACGACCATCCGCAGGATGCCGACAGACCTTTCCACGTACGGCCGGAGAGGAAGCCAGCATGAGCTGGACTTGAACTCACAGTGACCGCATTGGTGAAAGGATTCTGGGTCGTTACGCTACGCTAGCGCGCTAACCGACTAAGCCACGGAGGCCCACGTTTCAGTAAATAATCCTGTTTACCATACCTAAATGTCGTGATATCTCTAACGGAAAACCCTCATATCGTGCATGCAAACAGCGTTTTTGCTGTGTGATCAAAGCTGTCAGAGTCGTGGTTTAAGTGAATCACAGAATGGGGTCAGTGGATATGTTATCTATGTTAATTGAGTGAAAAACCTAGCGCACAATAGGCTTCTTTTTTGCTATGATCAAAGATAAAACCCTGTCGTTGAGAGTTCCTTCCTGTCGTTTTCGCTTAATTACGGTTCTTGTTTTATTAAGTATATTGATTATAAATAATGGATCGTGTCGTGTGTACTCTTATTCATTAAAAGCTTCTTTGGGCAAGATTCTTTCTTTTTCCTTGGTCGTTTTCGGATTCCCACGCACATTTGATGACACCCGTTTACCTGTTACCATTTGATGACGGAGAATCCTAATGATACGTGCAGGAGTGTAACAGAAACGTCTTAAATCTGGACCGTCGTTGAATCCATGATAACGTGGTGGATGTTTCAGCAGATGAAGACATCGGATCGTCAGTCAGTTCATTCTCCGCTGGACCTTAGTTGTAACACCAGGTAATAGCTAAATGGGAAAGTTCATAACATTGTTTGGATGTGCTTCGTTATACTATGATAATGTAAGTTTGCCAGGTAGTAAGTTTATTGCGTATCTTTTACGTGGAAGTCCACTGTTTCTTGATTGTACATCACCTAGAGATCTGGTACTGTGTTTAGTTGTGAACTTGTTAACCAGTTGAGCACACGATACTTTTACGTGTTTTTCAAATGGGGACATCTCAACTTCAAGCATTAATCGTTTTTATTCCCTTAATCAATAATATTTAATGTTATTGTGTGTTAAATGTGATGACAACATAGTATTGTGTCAGGTAAACTGAGAAGAGGCTGTATTCCAACGGTGTAACAACTTGCCAATTATTGGACTATCGCTTTTGCTTTGGTTTTGCTCTCTATGATTTTAATCGTTTATAAGACAGTTCCACCTTGTTTGATTTTTTTTTTAGGTTTCAGCTGTGATGAAACAGTGGTATCGGAGAAGTGCCGCAGACAAAATGCTAGAGAACAAAACACTGCTAAATGAGTGTGATATTTTGTGGCTGTGCGTTAACACAACCGTTGGCTACAATGATGAACAGCCGGAGCTCTCAAGAGAAATTAGAACTATTCAAGGAGTAGTAATTTTAACAATATCTTTATTGATTATTGCCAGTAACGTGATCAATGTGGTCGTTTTAAGAGGTTCTAGGCAAATCCCGAGAGTTGCTACAATCTTCTTGACGAATTTGGGATTGACTGATCTCAGCCTAGGTGTAGCGACTTGTCTCCCTTCAGTAATACCCGGCATTACCGGAAGGTGGCCTTACGGCGCCGTCTGGTGCCAGTTCTCTGGAATTTTGCATGGCACAACGGCAACTGTGTCGGTGTGGACACTCACCATTGTGAGCGTTGAGCGATACTTCGCAGTAGTACACCCTTTGAAATACAGAGACAAGCTAAGCGTCAAAAAATGTTGTTCAATGATCGCATTTTGTGGACAGCATCCCTGGCGACCTATGCCGCTCCGAATTTCACTATGGCAGATATGCTTTACTATGAATACAACGCCAGCAGTGCCATGTGTGGAATGTACTGGAGTAACGTTTGGCTTTGTTTGGTTTCAGCTATTCTTGCCCCTTTTTTAAGCAGTTTCACCATCGTGTTTACATCAATTAGCATTACGCGAGCCTTAAAGAAAGGAAACGTTGGCAGCACTATCAACACAGATGGCATCGCGTCAAACGGAAACGATAACAGAAGAAGACATAGGGAGAGAAAAGCCGTTCAACTGATTATCACCGCAACGGTGATGTTCTTCGCCTTTTGGGGCCCTTATGTTGTGGTGACATTGACCAGTGTGTTCGGTAAAGTCGTGATTCCTGTTTGGTTGGAATTCACCGTGACATGGATGGGAAATGCTAACAGTTTTGTTAATGTGATGATTTACTCCTGGATTTACCCGGCATTTAGGAGCGAAGCAAAATCGTTGATGTGGAACACAATACGGTGTCAGTGTTGTCGGAATTCACGCCACCGCAGAAGAGTTGATCCCGACGTGACAGAATCGAACGGCTCTTGTTGAATACCCCGTGAACGGAGGAAACCGGTGTGCCTGTGGTAAACTACCCCGGTTCGCCAGGTACATCACAGATCTCCTGACTCAAATCCACAGCAAAACCAGAGTTACACGAAGACTCCAGACAGAAACTTCACTGTCCAGGGATTGATTGGCTGATGATAGACCAGAGTGAAAGTAAAATCGTTGTAATTGTTGAGCTTTGATATCGGATCTATGACAAATGGGAGAATAATAGGATGTTTTAGAATAAGTGGCCGTATGACGTTACTCTCTGTGCTGTATGTCTTTAATTGTATTCATTGTTTATTCGGTCTACTGTGCACTGACATTTCCTGAAAGTGGAAACGACTATTACAAAAGTACATTCGGCATTAAGCTAAAGTTCAGCCGACATTATCATGCACAGTGATACAAAACCTTGTGCCAAGTCGTGATTATTTCATGTCTGTTACGGTGATCAATCAATATTATATTAACATCTGATTCAAGCCGTTGTAAACGTTCAACAGCTCAGTTCCAAACACCATCTTGACGTCATCCACGTACGTGGTATGTTAGCCGGGGGATTAACGCAACAAGAGCTTGGACGGATCATTCATTATCACCGATGCACCATTGCAGCACTTGCCCAACGTCCAAAACATTTTCAGGACGTTGAGGACGTTCGTGTGCAACCGCCTTTGCCAGGATCGTTGGGCGCGTTGCACGCACATTAGAGGCACACAGCTTGCCGGGTCACTTTTTCATTAATATGCAGTCAGAAATGATGTACACTTGAGTCTTTACGTCGAACAATTTTTCAGTCACGTGTTGACGAGGAGTCATAAGGTTTGTGTACTGTGTCTTCTTGCGTGGCAAGTCCTGCCGAAGACACCAGACATGACACCTGCTCAGTCACATTATACGGACACCTAGCCAACCAGTCCTATGAAACTGACACCGAGATAACCAGTGCTGTTTCCTTACCCTAACCTCTAAGTGTTCAGCGTCAATCTTGAAAGCAACAAGTGCCGTTTTGTAAAGCCTTTGGTTTGACCTTATCCGACGAGCACGTCGTGAAGCACTATGCCCGATTTTTGACGCCACAGGCTACAATGATGGAGACATCATATAAGACGCCCTGAACACTGGTCGAGAAACATAATGTTAACGGATGAATCTCGTTTTCAAAACATTCATATTCATATTTGTTTTCAGTGAATTTTGTCCAGCAGTTCTACGCTGGCCTTTGTAAATTTGGTGTATATTTTATTTGATTTATAGACATGCGGTCAACACCCACTCGCTTTTGCCAGTAGAGGGCCTAGATATGGTGCACAAAAGTGTGTAACAGGTAATTGTGTAATGTTTTTATTGTCGTGATAAAATGGATAGTGGATTATAATTAATGAGATATCTAGTCGGTTATTTTCTGTGACATATTCTAGTTGCTGATGAGTGAGCGAGCGGTGGATCAGCCATAGGACTTAATGGTGAGACTCTCACTTGAATGTATGCATATCCATTACATGTATATGTAGATACGATGTAACAAGACCTTGTCAGCACAGTGGATATTTTAAGAGTACTATTTCTCAATTTCCGAAGTCGCATTATGGTAGCAGCATATGACTGGTTAGAACAGGTCACGGAAGGCAATGTCTAACTTTGTGAGCATAGCTTAAAACTTTATACACATTGCAATTTCTTCTGTATTGCCGCTGCGCCAAAATGTACTTGTTACTGAACAAGTAGCGATGTTGTAGCATAGTTTTATATATCTTCATTATTGCTCTTGAGCTCACGTGAGGTATTGATCTTGTGTAATGTTGTATGTTTGGTACTGTAGTAGGGTTGGTGACCATCCGGTATAGGCATAACCTTTCTCACTAATCATTGTTGTTTTGTTGTTGAAGCTGGACAGTCCTGGTTACTGTTCATTATGTAGTATTACTTCTCTCTACTGCTGTATGGGCCGGCAAATAAAACAGCCACTACTTTAAAGTACTTATTATTCGCTGACATTTATTTTTTGCGGATTTTCTCCAAAAATATGTTGGCGGGAATTAATTTTCGTGGATTTAAAAGAATGTTGAAAAAAAAAATCTAAAAATTTTCCAAGATATAAAATGCCGGAATTATTCAAGCACATCAAACAGTATCATCATGGGTGGCTTCAACCCTCCCTTGTTTCCTGCGGTGTCGCTAATCATCGTGATCTGGATTCGAGATTAAAACAATGGGGGATGGATTATCACTACGTAAGAAGATTACTTTCGCACCTACCGTGAGCAGTACTCAGACATGTGTCACTTCTTTTGAACCATTGATGGGTACTTTTAAACACCTGGCAAAGTGACCTGTCACCTTCCCAGTAGTTCAACTCTGGACATATGGTCCGTCGGGCTTTCATAGCGCAGCTCCCGTCACCCTGGCAAAGATTTCACTTCATTATTACTACTACGTGTAGTATATGGTTCAATATTGGATAATTTTTCGCGGTGAATTATTGACCGCGAAATCGCGAAAATTAAGTACTTCATGTATCTCATTTAAAGAGCAGTGTTGTGTGTTTCTGTACCGGCATTCCCATCTTGTTTACACTCATTTGTATCTTACCTGCCTATTTTTAATATCACGTACAAGTGACAAAATTTAGTGGTTTGTCTCTCTGTATACGCCATATTGTCGTTGTTGACCGTTCCATGTAACTGTCCTCTTCACAACCCTACTGTGTGTTGGATGCCAGGTGACGAAAGACAAAAGCGAGATTTGGGGACTATAGTAGTATTTATGTATTTATGAGGTTGTTAACGTCATACTCACTTATAAGATGGCGGTCAGTTTTTTCCCTCGAGGCCCGATCTCTTTGCACTCTTTTAATGTGACTGTGTATTAAACGTGATGACGATACAGCATTTTGACTAATTTCCAGACTGCGTTTTTAAAACCTAATTCTGCTTAACCACGGCGCTAGGGAATTGCTACTATTTATGCATTTACATAATAGTTAGAATAAAACCTTGACTGAGTAAATTAACAAGAGACCGTATTTCACCGATTTCATATGACATTTGCCAGCCATCACAATGTCATTCCTGCTCTGGTTTATACTCTCTATGCCGTACGTCTATCACAGTGTCATCCCTGCTCTGGTTTTACTCTCTATTGCCGTACGTCTATCACAATGTCATCCCTGCTCTGGTTTTACTCTCTATGCCGTACGTCTATCACAATGTCATCCCTGCTCTGGTTTTACTCTCTATGCCGTACGTCTATCACAATGTCATCCCTGCTCTGGTTTTACTCCCTATGGTGTACGTCTATCACAATGTCATCCCTGCTCTGGTTTTACTCTCCATGGTGTACGTCTATCACAATGTCACCCCTGCTCTGGTTTTACTCTGTATGCTGTACGCCTTGAATCACAATAACAAAATTCCATCAATACTGGAAAATTTTACATAAATACATCAAAATTATTTATATGCCTGTTTACAAAAATTCTAAAAACGGACTAAGCAGGTAAAAGGACTGATGTTAATAATAGCTTTTCGTCGTGATTGTCTTGGCAACGTTGACTACTTTTATGTTCTGCACTTTAAGTTGTGAATTGTAATTGATGTTTAACTTTGCGCCGGTTTAAGCGGTTCATGTCTTGTCAATATGGCAGAAAGCTGGTGACTGCTTCTCTTGGTATGATTTTTGCGCTGGTTTTTCACCTGTCATGTCTTTCCAACACAACAGAACACTAGTAACTACTTCTCGTGGTATGATACCGTCCTAATTTTGTACATTATATACTTTCTCAGTTCTTTGGTGGATGGTGTTACACGTTGTTTTGAGAATTGACCTTACCATTACTGACCTGAAATGTCCATTTTGCTTGACAGATGGCATATGAATGTATGTTTGGACGCATGGCTTCTGCTTGTTGACTAAGCATCCCCGGGCCCGGTTTACACAGTATTTTTAATTAGTTCTAGACCAGTGACTGTCACTCCCTAATTTTTACCCAATTTTGCTCAAGTCATCTACTGTTTAAACGCTTACATTAACGGTTAGAATTCAACTTTATCTAATAAGGCAATGAAATGGATTTTATTAGTGTACATCGTTAGGGTTAATGTATATCGCTGCTCTGGTTTAACTCACTATGATGTAATTATATTGTATTTCTGCATAAAGCAGGCTTCTGCAGATGGACTGAGTGTCCCTTGAAGCCTTTTCCCTTTGCATTGTTTTAAAATTATTGAATGTTAAATGTGGTGATAATACAGCATTCTGAGTAATTCTAGACTAGTGACGCCTAATAAATTGCAAAAAGTCATCAATGCATTTTTTACCTTATTCTACTTTAAAAGTGTACTAGGGACCTGCAATTTCCTACCTGTCTTAGGCCAATTAGCACAAGGCCATTTCCCAAAACGACGTGTAACACAAACAACCAAAGAACTGAGAAAGTATATAAAGTAGAAAAATAGATAGGAATCATTCAAAGAGAAGCAGTCAGCTTTTTCCAATGATGTTGGAAAGATGCAAGGTATGTTCTAGGCGACTGAATGAAATCAGTATTCAAATCGTGTACCTTCCTAGAATATCAGTTGTCGACAATATAATTTGTATCTCAGTTGCGCTTTGATTTCAGCTGTTCATATATCCAACATGACCATATAATCCAACACGATGAATAGACAGCCTCTAGCCCCTGGTTTAAGCTACATTAGACACATTCATGAGGCGTACCGATTCTGAACGCCTTGCCCATATTTAATTTCACGAGAATTGTACTCATTTTAAAACATAAGACACTTGGAGTGAAGGCGTTTGATGGAATAACTCTAACACACTAGTTTTTGCAGTAGTAACTTGTGACGTGGATTGAAATCGTCACACAAATACGCAGGATTTAACAACACGCCATATGCAGGACCCTTCGGTATATTGCTGCCCATGTAAAGATAATTTACAAAGTCAAAATTGAAACTACCCCTCTTGTAAAGAGAGAGGAAACCGCTTTGGTCTTTGTACAAATATAGGTTAAGGTAACATGTACCATCTGAAGAGTCTGTGGTTTCCTTTAAATCCAGCACAGGTGGTAAATGAGAAAGACTGAAACCGTTCTAAAACTCCTTCACTTATGTGACGACGGTGTGGATTATAGTGGAGAAAACCGGGCACAGCCCACAGGAAACCCACGACATTCCGGTTGTTGCTGGAAGACTTTCCCACGTGTAACCGGAGAGGAAGTCAGTGTAAGCCGCATTTGATCTCACAGCTGCCATACTGGTGATGTAATCAGCAGATTCTCAAATATTGTAAACAATAAAAATCCATTATAGTATTAATTATTCAAAAATTTTCCGACAGGAATTTCCATCCATTTAGATCTTAACGCTTGCTGTATGACGAGGAAGAGGGATGGCTTGGTAGAGCCTTTATATATTGTAGGTGTCGATACATTGCACGTTCCAATAGAATATTGTTGTAAACGCCAGGCTTTAAAAGCTAACTGTTCGACACTGTATGAAGATGAATTTACCGGTAATAACTAATGACAGCCCCACAGACCATCATCTAATATCGATGAGTACGGGCTGTGTACGGGCTGTGTACTTCACTCAACAGGCAGAAGAATACTTATGTAGAGCAAAGTAGGGATTGTTATGAGGATTGTAAACTGTGTCATAACAGGTAATGTGTATTTTTGATAGACAATATTTTGTATTGGAATCGGCCGTGTATATAATATATACTGTATATATGAGAAAACCTAGAGACGTGCCGCGTTTTGCGGGATATGTTAGATTAGCACAAATCTTTCCGGAAGCACAATGTAATGTCCCATGTCATCGGAGTTAAAACAATAGTCCACTGTACCCTCTTTCGTATGATTCACCCACGAGGAAATGTTAGTACACAAAGAAAATGAACATCGATATAAACGGATTTCTCTTACATTTACGTGCACCTAGTATCAGTGTTTTTTGTTCCAGGCCGAGGAGCATCCTACTTTTAATCAAAAGACCATAAATTGCTGTTTTGACGTCGTGTCAAGGTAAATGAGAATAAGAATCAATGTTAAACAAAGTGCTTAGGGTGGTACCTCAAAGTGTTTGGGGTGGTCACTCAAAGTGTTTGAGGTGGTATCTCAAAGTGTTTGGGTGCTATCTTAAAGTGTTTGGGACGGTATCTCAAAGTGTTTGGGGTGTTATCTCAAAGTGTTTGGGGTGGTATTTCAAAACGTACTGCACGTATTGACCGTAAGGTTTACATGCATATAAAGCACATTGACGGAAGAGGTTGTTCCATCGCTGATGCTCTGTGAGCATATAAAGAACCGTAAATTACCAAATTTACGATTTCGGTCCTTTATGCATTGAGCTGAAGTTTTGCATTCATGTGTCTCATACCATTCCTCTCATACCAGTTCGTAGTTGGTATATGTTCTAGGGATGTCAGTGTATTGGGTCTCATTTAGTTTCATTGAATTGCATAATGTATCATATTACCTGATCATTTTATGAGCAGGTATTTGAATAGCAGATTGAAATTTGAATAGTGAAATTTTTCGGATCCTGTCAGCCATAAGACGAGACAGTTGAAAAAACACACAAGGTGGACCATAAAAGAGGGGAAAGTTTTAATGAAGGGGTTTAGCTACAACTTGATCGCCAAAGTTGCTGTTTTACGTCAAAATCATATCCTGAAAGTAGTGGGAAAATCTGATGGCCTGCGATCGAGAACGTTGCCACAGACTAGGAGGAAATTAAACAACATGAAGTTTGGAAAGAGAAAATAGTGGCATAAACACTGTCATCACATTACAAAGTCCTGAAAAATTGAGATGTTTGATTTATATTGTTTGTTCCAAAAAGTACCTACTCCGTACAACTTGTTTACTGCAGCTTTTATGTGTGTATGTTGAAGCCCAGAACACACGTCGACATTAAGCACCTTAGAATGACTCAAGGTGTAAACTTAAATTTGTAAGAGCCGAGCTCATTTGTATTGCAGTGGTAGTACGTAAAATCAAGACTAGGACAATTTCTGTGTTAAAAGCCATTTTTACTTTTCTTATAACAGTTGTTTGTTAATGATACAAAGAATGATAGACGTTTTTACAAAGGATAATACTCTGTCAACATACTAATATGTGAATTACATAACGTGCATGAGTAAGTATAAAATATACAGCAAGGAGAATTACGTAATGAGTAAGTATAAAATATACAGCAAGGAGAATTACATAATGTGCGTGAGGAAATATAAAATATACAGCAAAGAGAATTACATAATGTGCATGAGAAGTATAAAATATACAGCAAGGAAAATTACATAATGTGCATGAGGAAGTGTAAAATATACAGCAAGGAGAATTACGCAATGTGCACGAGGAAGTATAATATATACAGCAAGGAGAATTACATAATGTGCACGAGGAAGTATAAAATATACAGCAAGGTGAATTACATAATGTGCATGTGGAAGTATAAAATATACAGCAAGGAGAGTTACATAATGTGCATGAGGAAGTATGAAATATACAGCAAGGAGAATTACATAATGTGCATGTGGAAGTATAAAATATACAGCAAGGAGAATTACATAATGTGCATGTGGAAGTATAAAATATACAGCAAGGAGAGTTACATAATGTGCATGAGGAAGTATAAAATATACAGCAAGGAGAATTACATAATGTGCATGTGGAAGTATAAAATATACAGCAAGGAGAATTACATAATGTGCATGTGGAAGTATAAAATATACAGCAAGGAGAGTTACATAATGTGCATGAGGAAGTATAAAATATACAGCAAGGAGAATTACATAATGTGCATGTGGAAGTATAAAATATACAGCAAGGAGAATTACATAATGTGCATGTGGAAGTATAAAATATACAGCAAAGAGAGTTACATAATGTGCATGAGGAAGTATCAAATATACAGCAAGGAGAATTACATAATGTGCATGTGGAAGTATAAAATATACAGCAAGGAGAATTACATAATGTGCATGTGGAAGTATAAAATATACAGCAAGGAGAGTTACATAATGTGCATGAGGAAGTATAAAATATACAGCAAGGAGAATTACATAATGTGCATGTGGAAGTATAAAATATATAGCAAGGAGAATTACATAATGTGCATGTGGAAGTATAAAATATACAGCAAGGAGAGTTACATAATGTGCATGAGGAAGTATAAAATATACAGCAAGGACAAGAAAGAAAGGCTCATTCAGAACTTTCAGAACTTAGAGATTTATATACTATCCTTTGTTTCTACTTTCTGTACCAGGTTTGGCTTGGCTTTTAAAGTTTGAAATGGATGTCTTATGATGAATGTTTCAGGGTAGAGTATAACATACCGTGGGGCCACAAAACGAAGGTCTAGATTTGAACTGTTGGGAGACAGCAATAGGAATGATTAAGTTGTTTGTGTTTGTTGTGCATTTTTGTGGCTTCGGAATGTCTGCTACTTCAGACAGATTCTCCATGTGTCCCGGGTAGCAGTTGCTTTGGTTCAAACTCGGATGCCACCATTCATGAAATTCTCATAGATTTTCAAGCTCCTTCTGCTCAGCAACGTGATTTCTGGTGTTTGTTCAGAAGCTTGTTTCTATATTCACATATAACCATTTACTCTGGCTTTAGAAGTTGTGGCTGTGATTCGAGGACAAGGTGCAGATCAGTTGCAAGATAACAGTCGTTATTTTACTGGTCATTAACCGGTTTATTTTATGATGCAGCTGTCAAAAATGAGGTGTGAGGCTCTAATGGAGTAATGAAATTTCTGATATGTTATGTGTTATACCGATATTTGGAATACGATTGGTTGATTTAAATAAACACACAAATTAACGCATACAGAAAGTGTGAGTTCAAGGTCACTATGCCGAAAAAGTAAGTGCGTGTCTCTGTCACCATTAGGTGTCCATCTCCTCTGCCTGTCTCTGTCTTCTGCCCAGCAGTCTGTGTCCATTTGTCTGTCTTCTGCCCATCTGTCAAAGTTGTCACGGCCTTGGTGGCAATAAGCCGACCACTCTCTTTCGTGTAGTATTACACGAAGTTCGCTGGAGACCACTTGCCTTTCACAAATATGACATTGCCAATCCTTAATATACCCTTAATATACCGACTGGCATCGACGGTGGAATGTTCTTGGCTCGGAGTCTGCCCATCTGTCTATCTCTTTGATAACCTGCTTGCCTGTCTCTGAGCATCTGCCCTTCTGTTTCAGCACCTATCCATCTGTCTCGGCGTTTGTCCATCAGTCTTGGAGTCTGCCCATCTGTCTATCTCTTTGATAACCTGATGTCTGTCTCTGAGCATCTGCCCTTCTGTTTCAGCACCTATCCATCTGTCTCGGCGTTTGTCCATCAGTCTCGGAGACTACCCATCTGTCTCTTACCGTCTGACCATCTGCCCATCTTTCTGAGCATCTACCTGCCTGTCTCTGAGCATCTAGCAGTCTGCTTCAGCATCTGTCCATGTATCTCACCGTCTGCCCATCTGTGCCCATCGCTCGTACATACATAACACTGAGTCGAACAGACTCAATACAAATTATACACAAAACAACTCAACCATCGACTATACGATTGGTGAGTGAGTGAGTGAGTGCTTGGGGTGTAACATCGTGATTAACAATTTTTCAGTCATATGACTACACGATTGGTAGATGCCATATAAAATTTATTGCTCATATATACACAATATTGGGTCTACCCAACCCAATATAAATTATACACTGAACGACCCAACAATGGATTATATGTTAGGTAGACCCAGTATATTGCTGGGCCAGACCCAACGACCATGTTTAGCAACCATCGAAATAGTGAGAAGAGGACATAGGTATATATCAGTTTTTAAGGTATACGTCGATTAAGCAGAGACTACGTAACATTATGCATGTGCCACAGTTACACATGCTCCGCGTGCCCTGCCGCGGAACATGGAGTTCTCCAGTTTTGGAAGCGCGATGCAGGAAAAGGTAAATTTGAATACAGTCAAACCTGTACCTACGGCCACCTGTAATCAGCATCCATCTGCCGTAAGCGACCACTCTCTGCCGCGACCAAACAATTTTCCATGTTAGACGACCTGTAATATGCGGGCGCCTGTCCAACGGCCAATATATTTTGCCACCCATTTCTATATCAGCCTGTCCTAAGCGGCCGAGACTTTCAACAGTAATGATGAATGCTGCATCGGACATTCAAAAATTTTAAAATGGCGACCACCCGACTTCAATAGTTTTTGTACTGTTGAAAAGTTTCAACCTGCCACCTTGTGATATAATCTGACCTCCTCTGGTTCCTCCCATGAATGGTTTCTTTGACAAATTAAAAAAAAAGATAAAAAAAAGATAGACATGTTGAAGAAATTAACACTGAGGGAAGGGTTTTTTTTTTTAAAATTCCATCGAAAATATCAATAAAATGGCCTACCAACTGACATATTTTTAATGATAGTTTTAAATATGCTTGTCATAAGATAGGGAGAAATGGTGACATTTTTCAAGTTTTCTTTTTCAGAAAGGGACAAGAAAAAAGACGGATGTCCTGTGATACAAAGGAGGGAGTTGAATTGTAAGCTGTGGTATGTGTGCCCTGATTTTGTTGATAACAGGTTGCATAGATAAACATATAGTTATCACAACATTTTGATTATGTTACCATGTGCATGTTCACCACTTTGAACTTGTCATTATTCATTAATGCAGGCTGTTGGATAATATGTAGGACAAGTAACAGTAGCTGAGTCAAGTTGACGATAGTATAGTCATTGCAGGCTAGTCAAGCTGCTTCAGCCAGTTTAGATTAAAGAGACGTTCAGCAGGACTGTGTGCTGTTGAATAGAGAAAAGTACAGTTCACTAATTTGTTCGTAAAGGTTGTGATTGAGCTGGGACAAATATAGATGGTTGGGTTTGATAGATGCATGCACTACTTACAATGTGGGCCCCCATAGCAATAACATAACACTGATAAATTTAAAAAGTTGAAACAGTTTCCAAAGTTAATATGGTGTTGATATTACTTCAATCAGTAAATTTAAAGCCATAAATATTACTATAAACATGTCTATATTAGTACCGAAGACACTGAGTTGACTTGGCTATTTTGTCTTCTTCTTAAACAGCTGGGCCTCTCACAAATGCTGCCCCTGTAAGTTCAGTTCATCCTAAATTCCTCTTTTGTCGTACGTGGGAGGATCTGCCAGTATTCTGTAGATGGTTCTGCTACCACCCCCCACCCCACCCCATCCCCCGCAAAGTTCTGCCACATTTCTTCCCACCATAATGTGGCTACAATCATATTTCTGTTATTCCTGGTTTAAGGAACACCAGTAAGGACAGGGCTCTCTTTGTGGAATGGTTTGAGGTTTTTAGGTATTGCTGTGTACGCCTGTAGTGAGGAGGATGGAAATTAATGCTGACCTTGGTTTTTTTTCTCTGCAGTGGAAGGAAAAGAAATTGGAAAGAAGGTCAAGTTGTGGTAAATTTGGTCATACATGTGCCACATCTTAATAAAAGTGAAGCAGCAGTAGGGAGACCTCATCTTCATCTTAATAAAGTGAAATCTGCAGTAGGGAGACCTCATCTTCATCTTAATAAAAGTGAAATCTGCAGTAGGCAGACCTCATCTTCCTCTTAATAAAAGTGAAATCAGCCTTAAGCAGATCTCATCTTTATCTTAATAAAAGTGAAATCAGCAGTAAGAAGACTTTATATGCATATACATGTTAATAACAGTGTAATGAATAATAATTTTATAGCTCATGTACACTGTAATAAAAATGAAATCAGCATTATGGAGACCTCATATACACATACATCTTAATAAAAGTGAAATCAGCAGTAGGGAGACCTCATCTTCTTCTTAATTAAAGTGAAATCAAAAGTAGGCAGACTTCATCTTCATCTTAATAAAAGTGAAATCTGCAGTGCGCAGACCTTATCTTAATCTTATTAAATGTGAAATCGGCAGAAGGCAGACCTCATCTTCATCTTAAATAAAGTGAAATCAGCTGTAGGGAGTCCTCATCTTCATCTTAATAAAAGTGAAATCTGTAGTAGGCAGACCTCATCTTCATCTTAATAAAAGTAAAATCAGCAGTAGGCAGACCTCATCTTCATCTTAATAAAAGTGAAATCTGTAGTAGGCAGACCTCATCTTCATCTTAATAAAAGTGAAATCAGCAGTAGGCAGACCTCATCTTCATCTTAATAAAAGTAAAATCAGCTGTAGGGAGACCTCATCTTCTTCTTAATAAAAGTGAAATCGGCAGTAGGCAGACCTCATCTTCCTCTTAATAAAAGTGAAATCGGCAGTAGGCAGACCTCATCTTCATTCTAATAAAAGTGAAATCAGCAGTAAGCAGACCCTGTCTTCATCTTAATAAAAGTGAAATCTGCAGTACGCAGACCTTATCTTAATCTTATTAAATGTGAAATCGGCAGTAGGCAGACCTCATCTTCATCTTAATAAAAGTGAAATCTGCAGTAGGCAGACCTCATCTTCATCCTAATAAAAGTGAAATCAGCAGTAGGCAGCCCTTATCTTCATCCTAATAAAAGTGAAATCAGCAGTAGGGAGACCTCATCTTCATCCTAATAAAAGTGAAATCAACAGTAGGCAGACTTCATCTTCATCTTAATAAAAGTGAAATCTGCAGCAGGCAGACCTTATCTTAATCTTATTAAATGTGAAATCGGCAGTAGGGAGTCCTCATCTTCATCTTAATAAAAGTGAAATCGGCAGTAGGCAGACCTCATCTTCCTCTTAATAAAAGTGAAATCTGCAGTAGGCAGACCTCATCTTCATCCTAATAAAAGTGAAATCTGCAGTAGGCAGACCTCATCTTCCTCTTAATAAAAGTGAAATCAGCAGTAGGCAGACCTCATCTTCATCCTAATAAAGGTGAAATCTGCAGTAGGCAGACCTCATCTTCGTCTTAATAAAAGTGAAATCTGCAGTAGTTAGACATCATCTTCTTCTTAATAAAAGTGAAATCAGCTGTAGGGAGTCCTCATCTTCATCTTAATAAAAGTGAAATCTGCAGTAGGCAGACCTCATCTTCATCCTAATAAAAGTGAAATCAGCAGTAGGGAGTCCTCATCTTCATCTTAATAAAAGTGAAATCTGCAGTAGGCAGACCTTATCTTTCTCTTAATAAAAGTGAAGTCTGCAGTAGGCAGACCTCATCTTCATCCTAATAAAAGTGAAATCAGCAGTAGGCAGACCCTGTCTTCATCATAATAAAAGTGAAATCAGCAGTAGGGAGACATCATCTTCTTCTTAATAAAAGTGAAATCAGCTGTAGGGAGTCCTCATCTTCATCTTAATAAAAGTTAAATCAGCAGTAGGCAGACCTTATCTTCGTCCTAATAAAAGTGAAATCGGCAGTAGGCAGACCCTGTCTTCATCTTAATAAAAGTGAAATCAGCAGTAGGGAGTCAACGTTCAGATGTCTGCTTTATAACGCGATACACATGTTGGGCTAGAGTCAGTAACTATAAAACTTCACAGGGGAAAAAACTACGGGGAACAGCCAAAGAGAGCAGAGCTCCGATCAGACGCCTAAATGTATCACCATCTTGCCCGATAGAGATACTCAGCACGTAGTAGTTCTGTATGATGTTACTGGAAGATCTCACTGCACACCTCCAGCCTTCCACCACTGTGAGATACACTCGTATCGGGAAGAGTTACAAGTTTCCTCGTATGAGTATGTGTCAGATGTGATAGAGTTTGCCAGTTACTCGCCAAAAGTTGATGGTTTACCGTGACCATTCTGTTTGCCCAAAACCATTAAAATGTAGCCGCCATAAAATATGACGACCGCACATAATAGACGTATGACGTTAACTGACAATCAAAAATCTAACCCTAACTCTAAACCTAACCCTTTTAATAAATACAAAAAATTATAGATTTCTTTGGATTAGAGGATTCCACCCTCACCATATAATATCTTCTCGTTAATATATTTGATTGTTGAGTTTTACGACCTTAGCCAGGCATATTTCATATGTTTGACAACATTTGTAAGGAGGGAGACATATATTATATGCGGTCTACTGAATAACACTGTGTAAACATTGGTAGACCAAAGGCAGACATATACAGCATTCTGTTATATGTGGTTGTCTGAATGACACCGTGTAAACACTGGTCGACCAAAAGTGGCCATATACGACATTCTGTTATATGCGGTCGTCTGAATGACACCGTGTAAAGGCAGACATATACAGCATTCTGTTATATACGGTCGTCAGAATGACACCGTAAAAACACTGGTCGACCAAAGTAGTCATATACGACATAATGTTATGTGCGGTCGTCATAATGACACCGTGTAAACACTGGTCGACAAAAGGCAGACATATCTGACATTCCCTTATATATGGTCGTCTGAATAACTGTGCTTGTAAAGTATATACCGTGTACTTGGGCGGCCGTTTTGAAGTAAAAAGAGTCATTTAGGTGACCAGCTTAACTTTGGCGGACCATTCTCGGTGTTTATGGGAATCCTATATTTCTAACAACTGTGATATATACAACATTGTCTTAAAATGTATGAAAATTGGCATAGTTGGGAATACATCTTAACTAGAATGGTAGAAAACCACTCCAAATAAGTGGTGGCTTTAGGAAATCTACACAGGTCTTTTACAAAGGTACACGTTTCTCCCCAGAGGTTCTTGGTGTTTATGAGAATCCCCTATTTTTAACAACTTTGATATATACAACATTGTCTAAAAATGTATGAAAATTTGTCATTTGGGGGACATATTAACACCAAAATGCAAGGTCTTATAACAGCTAAAATATTGCATGAAAATTTGTTATTTGGGCGACACATACAGATGTGATCGCCTAAATGCACACAGTGTTTGTGCACAAGGTAATGTGTCATATTAGCGACATATAGGCGGTCACCTAAATGACGCATTGACTTTTGGGTGACCAAATACTGTATAAACAGTGAATTGTGTATCTTTGATATTTGATAGATGATGCATTATTTTTCTATGTAGTTTGATGTGTAAGTGGTTTAGGAGAAAAATAAAAACCTTTTTGTTACGACTGTTCGGAGGAAAAAATCAGCCATTATCTTTCTCGCGCGCCTATTTTTCACTTCCCGCATTTCTTCGCAAAAAAAAAATCAACGCGTCAGCCAAAAGCTTATCTGGCCGCTACTGCTGCGCACGGCGGCCTGAGGTAGGCGGGCACGAAACGCGCCTGTTTTGTCCCAACGGTGAGCCGCTTCGGCTTCTGCGCCAGAAACAGCCTTGGCGGCTTTTTTTTCTGACTTCTCCGTAACGCGAGAAAGAGAGAGGGTACAAAAAGCCCAGTTTCGAGCGCACGGCCGTCAAACCCTTGAGGCGTAGCTCTCGAGGAATAACGTGGCTGTTCGCCACAGCGCCGACATGGAGTGCTGCGAACAGTACCGCCATACCTCTCCGGAGCTGAAAGGGGTTGTCTTGATGCAGGCCAAGAACGTTTGCGAGACCTGCCTGACATCCTTCTCGTCACAGCCCAGAACGATCTGTCCGAGTTCTTCGAAGAAGACTTTCAGGCGAAGGCTCTAGACGATGGAAGCAGATTCTCGCAAACTCAACTCGTGCCCATGACTTTAGATGACCCGATCGAAGCGGCTTTCGGCAAAGACTTTCCAGTCACGACGACTTTAGTAAACGACCCGATCGAAAGGATCGCCAGCGATGCTGTCAAATAAATTATATATAGAGTTGACTGTGTAGAATCTTTGCCGAACATGAGCAAAGTCTACACAGTCAACCAGGATATGTTTGATGCCATATTGTACATCACATCCAAACCACTCGGGAGCACTGCTCCCATCTAAGATGAAATTCTGTCCATGGGGGTGCCCTACACGACACCTCGTTAAAACTACTTGGTCTCTACGAGACATTTGACAAGTATAGGCATTGTAGCAGGCAGTTTCTTATGGATCTGCAAGACCCATTCACCCTGCCAAAGGTGACGAATATATTTTAAAATATTAGATTTTACGTCAGTGTACGGTATTTTAACCGAGATACAGGTTTATACAGGGCAGCTTTCGGTTCCCTGTCCACGACTGTGTTTCCATGGATACCAATGTGACTTGGTATCCAACAGAATATATCTTTACCTCTTCTAATTAGTTTTCTATGTTTGACTATGATCTCAAGTGTCAAAGGATTTTTAAATTTATTATTCTGAATTGCCAAAAGGCAAGACAGCAAGTCGCTGCATATCACTGCCCACTGGGCATGCCCAGAGGAAACATATGATACGGCCAGGAGTATAGCCGTGGCCTCTGCAGAAAAGATAGGAGATGAAGGTTGCAGACAAAGAGAAGTGATCCGCTGCTCTAAGACAGCCGCAGCCGCAACCCTTTCCCCATCCTTTGTCCCGTCAGTATATATAAATTTATAATGCATATAATCAGCCTTAATTTCAGCAAAACTTTGCTGAATTATAAGAGGATTTGTACTTGATTTATTATATTTACGTAGATCAAATATTAGTTTACGATGTGGAAGAAGCCATGGAGGGGATTCCGGAAAAGACACCGGAGCTATATCCTCTAGCCTGATGTTAGCACCCACAATATGGTCCCGTATACGAAGACCGAACGAAGGGATCTTGTTAGGACATTTATTAAATTTATCTACATATGATGGATTAAAAACACAGTCGTAGGCAGGGTTTGTTGGATGAGCTTTAAGCTTAGTTTCATATTGAAGGTTCAGTTTTATACGTCGGTGATATAAAGAAGGCTCATTAGCATCCACGTATAAGCTTTCTACTCGGGAGGTTCTAAAAGCACCAAGGCTGAGCCTCAAACCTTGGTGATGGACAGGATCCAACATTTTAATATACGACTTCCAAGCGGAGCCGTAAATGATGGGTCCATAGTCCAATTTAGAGGGGCCTCCGTGGCTCAGTCGGTTAAAGCGCTAGCGCAGCGTAATGACCCAGGAGTCTCTCACCAATGCGGTCGATACGAGTTCAAGTCCAGCTCATGCTGGCTTCTTCTCCGGCCGTACGTGAGAAGGTCTTGCAGCAACCTGCGGATGGTCGTGGGTTTCCCCCGCGCTCTGCCCGGTTTCCACCCACCATAATGCTGGCCGCCGTCGTATGAGTGAAATATTCTTGAGTACGGCGTAAAACACCAATCAAAAAAAAAAAAAAAAAAAAATCCAATTTAGACCTCACGAGAGAGCGATATTACCTAAGTAAAACTGATCGGTCAGCCCCCCATTCGGTGCTAGACACGACCTTAATTATATCGAGAGCCTTTGTACATTTAGCTTTAAGCATTTCAATATGAGGTATAAAATATAGCTTACTATCAAATATTATACCTAAAAATTTAGTTTCTTCAACAATTTTAATCTGTTCACCACAAAAATTAAGCTCAGGGTCAAGATAAAGTTTCCGTTTGTTAAAAAAATGCATACCGACGGTTTTAGATGTTGAAAATCTAAAACCGTTTTCAGTTGCCCATTTGTCGATCTTATTGAGACAAAGCTGCAACTGACGTTCGATATTATTCATCTTCTTAGTTCGGTAGCATATGAGGAAATCATCAACGTATAAAGAACCCTCTGTGCCCGATGTTAATGTTTTGGCTAGGCCATTTATTTTCTATCCTGATCCCTGTCACGTATAATTCCCTGACAGCTGCTTAGGCAATTATGAGGGGATGTATAAACAGGACTATCAGTTATTTTGTTTAAACCTAATAAATTTATGGATTGTAATTTTTTGACATTTTTTAATGTACTGGCTGAACCCTCCAAGGCCCTTTTTAGTACAAATGGATGAATTTTGAGCCCGGCTCCTGTTCACTCTTTGTTGAGAGAACTATAAAAGCCGGCCAACTGCCCTGTCCGTTATCAACCGAGTCCGATAAAACTTCTAATTTCCTCTTTTTGTCAGCACCTGAAATCTGCTCAGAGGAAGACCTTCTAGTTATAATAGAGGCATTAGGTGAAAGGTTTGAAGAAGACATGGCATATTGGTAATAAAAGTTCACCCCGTGTGTTCCCCACCCACCACGGAGTGTCAACAAGGGCGATGTCTGAACCAGGGGATACCCAGCAGGAAAGACACCAAGGACTCCACATGAGGTATACTCAAATAGATGGCATTGATATGCATACCCATTTCCCGATCACAAGCTCCTCCGTCTTTCACCCGATGAAGAAGGTAGCACATCAGACACGAACTACTTGATTGAACCATGAGCCACCGCCTCAAACGTAATCCAACGAACGAAAGTTGAAAAATATCATTTATTCCCTTATGAATGCTATAAAGAAAACGTTGGGACCTTTCCGAGGCAAGACGTGACCAAGCCGATTAATCAGACCGGGCCCATCCGACCTCCCGTCTCTCTCCAAGTAAGAGCAAAAGTGGCGTGTTGGACCGGAGGATCTCGCAAGACCAACACGCCCTCAGACACCAGGATCCTTTCCGCGGAAATTACGGGTCGCAGCCCACGGCAAACAGGTTGCTCCCCGGTTGCCTCTCAAACCAGCGGGATGATGTGAGCCTATTATATTCACCGGGCTCGCACAGAAGAGCTCTAGGTTAGTCGTCTTTTTTTACAAGCTTGCCTAGAGGGCCGAGTTCCTATTCTTATCATCCCGGAAGTTCCACGGGGATACATATACATAGACATATGTACACATATATACACATACTTATACATACATACATAAATGTACATACATATATACATACATACATACATACATACATACATACATACATACATACATACAAAAATATACATACACCCATATACATACATACATATGCATACACACATACATACACGTATACTTCCATACACATAGACATACACATATGCATACATTCATAAATATACATACACATATATACATGTATATATACACACATACATATACATACACATACATACTCATATACACTCATACACATATATATATATACACATACATATACATACTCATATACACTCATACACATATACATGTGTACATATACATACACATACATACATACATATACTTGCACATACATACATATACATGCACATAAATATACATACATATACAGACACATATACATACATATACACATATACATACATACATATATACACACACACACACACACACATACATACCCACACACACACAAATACATATATACATACATACATACATACATACATACATACATACGTATGCAAAGAAAAAGCAGCAGTTACAATTGTGTTTTTAGTTGAAAGTGGTAAACTCTATGAGCTTACCTTCGACTCGAAGAGTCCGCTTCGGGAGCGGTAGATCCAGGAGCAATCCTGGGTCGAGTCACACCTAAGACTTTAAAAGAGGAAGTTGTGGCTTCCTCGCTTGGCGTTCAGCATAGAGGGGATAGTGCAACGACTGGCTGACCCGTATCAGTATAATGGCTTGGGCGGGGCGGCCTACTTGCCTTCGCTTAGTCGTCTCAGTGAAGCAGCACTAGATAAAAGAGAGGTGGAAATCCGTCCTGCAACAAGGGGGTACATTACATACACCTTAAAGATTCCTTCGTCGTCGTATGACTGAAAAATTGTTGAGCACGACGTTAAACCCCAATCACTCACTCACTCACTCGACACAAAGAGCTCTTTGCCTCGGGTGATGTCATAATTATTCAATAGCAAGTTGCATGCTGGACAGTGGGCGTGGAGAGTAATTTGTTTTACAATGGCTGCACCACAAGCGATTGAACAAACTCCCCACAATTAGAGAGCAAACAGTACAGTCTCTGCGAATAGACAACATAACTTTAATTTCATAACATCCATCTCTAAGACCACAATGACGTTAGATCATATACTACAAGAGATAAAATAAAAATCATTTATAAAGGTTCTATTATACTAAAACCTTTAAAGAATTTAAAATATGACACTGCGAATGTTCAGTAACAGTATCTGCAACGTGTCACTCTTCGTCAAAATATACTAGACTCCACACAATATCCAAAATGCTGTTTTGTTTTCAATAATTAGAACATTATCCGAGTTAATATTCATTCCATATTATGAATCAAAAAAATTGCTCTAACTTCATTTTCCTTGTAAGAATACGAACTTCAAACATATCCATGTGTAGAGCTGGTGTTGTTACGTGTCACTGACTAACGGCAATTTTGGTAGCGAGTACGACTGATTTTACAGACAGCTGAATATAGGCGACTGGCTGAAATATATAGACTATAGAAACAGAAGAGAGACGTTGAGTTACTCAAGTCAATAAGTCACGTTTAGGGACTTTTTTCAATTCAGACAATGAAAGCGAGGGCGTGGCTGTGCAAGGCATTACTGGGATGGAATCACATAGTATTGTAATAGGGATTTATTTATTTAATTGGTGTTTTACACCGTACTCAGGAGTGTTTCGCTTAAATACAACGGTGGCCTGTGCTACTGATAGATTGAAGTCGAGTGAAATCCAGCGAAAACAGGAGAAAATGTCTGTTGACACTTATTCAACTGACGGCCAAAAGAAACTTTACAAAGAGTTCAAATCAATTTATTTTGCCAAAGCGAGAAACAGGATGACTGAAGTTTAATATATTGAAAAGACCAATGACTTTAGATATTGGAAGTTTTGAGTACGAACGGACAAAGTAGCCCTCAAATCATTTCACAAGTGAACAAACAGGACAGAGGTAGAAAAATAGCCATACCTTCTTGGTTAACAACGGGGAGAGTTAACAAAAAGCTGATTATTTTTTAAAATCAATCAATATCAAAACCAATCAATATCTCGTGTGGCCACCCCTTGCCTTAGTGCATGCAAAAACTCTCCGGTGCATTGAAAAAGTTAGTCGTCTGATGAGATGACGTGGGATTCGTTGCCATTCATCTTAGAGAGCGAAGGCCAGTTCTTGTCGGTTGGCTGCAAGGTGTGGCCGTTGTGTTACTCGACGACTTATGATATCCCAAAGGTGTTCTGTAGGGGGCATATCTGGGGAACGTTCAGACCACGGCAAGACGTTGACGTCTTTGGCGCCCAGGAAGTTCTGCACAAGTTGAACTGTATGGGGTCTGGCGTTGTCATGCTGGTACAGGACGTAGAGTTTCATCCACGTAACGTCGAGTTGTCAGGTTCCCGTAGACGATGCCCAGTGGTGTCCGTTCCTCTCCAGAAATCACACCCCACACCATCACACTGCCGCCAGCAAACGGTACCACCTCCTGGACGCATGATGCAGCCGTTCGTTCGCCTCTTTGACGGTCAACTCGCTGTCTGCCATCGGCTGGGAACAGACAAAAAGCGACTTTCTTCCGTAAAAATAACCCGTTGCCAATTACGTTGCTGCCAACGGCTTACCATTCGAGCTCATCGCAACCTCTGGCGACGATGCTCGGCTGTCAACAACTGCCCTCTGAATGGTGGATAGGCCTTAATTCCGTGAGCCATGAGTCTCCTGGACCCGATGACGTCACTTTCAGGAAGCGGTTCCTCAGGTTTAAGGTGCGCAGGTACCCGTCTTCTTTGGGCGTAGTTATCCTAGGCCTCCCTGTTCTTGGCCTGTCCGATGTCTGCCCTGTCTGTCTGTAATGTTGCATCAAGTTTGACACAGTTCCACGAGAGCAGCCAAAGGTCCTTGCAATGTGGGCATGGGTGGCTCCCATGGATACCATACCCAGGGCCCAGTAATGGAGACATTACTTTGGTGGTTTTTAGTCAGTGTGCAAGTCGAGCACACTGTGTGTAACGTTTTTATACACTTATTACATGTGCGACTATCCATGGGTCACTTGATTTTTCAACTTTCTTCGTTGTCTCAACACAAATTCGTGAGGGAGGATATGACGCTGGTCGCACATGGGAATATGCTTCGTACGACGTTTTCTTACAATGATTTGGTAATAATTTGCCGAAAAGGCTGGTTAAATTTAACTCACGGGGTCGTAAAGTTTCTTTTGGCTGTCCGTTTATGTTTGTCGTAGCACAGTGATACATGTAAACCTACTCGGCTGTCTGGTTCGTTTTATTTGGATTTGTTTGATGCCAGTATTCTGTTTTGATGACGAGCTGAGAAATACATAAACGTTATCTCATCACGCATGCATGCAAAATGACACAACTTGCCTGTCTCTTCCTGAACACTTCGTTGTCTTCTACCTGCGTATAGAAGCATGAGACGACTGTTCGGGTGACGTGTCATGTTTGGTGTCTTAGGCATGTTGGTGCACTAAGGCAAATATAAACTATGTCGGAATTGGGACATCTCTCAGTTCCCAGTGACGGTTGAAGAGTGGAGAATCGGCAGTAGGGAGGGAAAGAGGGGCGTCATTAAGCTGTACAACATACGAAAAATTGAGCACAACTCTCAGCAGGAAACTAATTACGGATCGTTTTTATGAAATGAGATAAAAAGTGAGCAATATGTACAATTTTCATCTGTCTATATGGGTGATTTATTCCCACAAGACTTGCAACATACCATCACAAAAAATGAAATAATTTGAGCGTAAACCATCAGTCAAATGAATATATGAATTGAACTGTATTTTCCTGTAATATACTCCCCTACCCCCTCCTCCTCCACCAAACAATAATGGCAGACGAGCGCTCTGGTTAAAACACACCACTGATTGGGCCAAAATCTGTTTGAACTGAGCATAATTTGTATAAATGGACTGTCATCTACGCGTACACTACAACAACCACAGTAGGCCCTATATCTGTACATCATGGACAAATTTGTTTTAACGTGTCCGAAATGGATGGAAATTTGATTGTACAATATTTTCCGAGAGTATTTATTTATCATTTACTAAATTTATTTATCAAAGTTAAATTTGTTATTGTTGCCTATAAACTCTTTAATATCGCCACAAAGCAAAATAGGCTATATCGTCTGCACTGTCAGTTATGTTTATGTTATTGCAGGCGTCCACACGACCCCGTGACAATTCGGCAATAAGTGGTTTAGACAAATGCACCAACTGGCTCTGATGATTATGACTGTACCGAGATATGCTTAGTCAGTAACACGATTGTAGACAGTGGATTGTAAACACCGCTCAAATCAACTTCGTCATGCTCTAAATTGAAGTACCAAGTGCCAGTGAAAACACGTCCCAGACATCCCTTGATTGACTGAGAGAGTAAATGGCTTCCCTAATACCGCAGTTATCGGGAAGAATGAAGCGGATGTCAGCGCCGGCAAAGAGGGTTTGCGTGTAACCAAGGGACAGGACTTCTCAAATATTATTGTTGTGCTGTATCTCGAGTATTTCCCCCTGAAATGTGTGGCAGGCTTTCCGTTTGGTAGCTCTGCACAGATAACAATGTTTAAGGCCATGGTAAAGGAGACAAATTGTTGGGCGGTATTTGGAACAGAGACATGGAACCTCGACAATAAACATTACCCATGTCAACTTCTTTGTGACAAAGCGTCAAGTAAATGTAAATTATCTACCAAGCAGATGTAGAAGAGCATGCCACCATACAGCCACTCCTGTCTTCAAAATTATAACCTATCACATAATCTGACACTGATAACTTAAATAAACGAGAAAAGAAATTTCGGGCTGTCCATCAGAGGCAAAATGATAAAAGAATGACACTAAAGCAGCAAAATGCATTAGTTTATGCAATACTAAGGCTTTTATGTATACTCCAAACGACTATATAGGATGTATTACGTAGTCATGAATTTCTAAACCGGGTCATCCTCGTAGTGTTGACCTAATTCCAATCAAGAAATATAAACATTTATAAGATCCACTGTTAATACTATAGACAACATTTAATATTGTTGTGACCAAATATTACATAATAATTGGCTTAAATTTCTTTAAAATTGATTTTGGGCTAAAAACCATCTTAAATCAGATCATAAACCCGATGATATTTTTTTATCTTTGTCAACCCACAAAAATATTGTAATTTTGTAGTAACATATACTTAGGTGTACTCTATCTATAATCTTTTTTTTCTCCTTTTCTGCTCGATGGCAGTGATCTACATATGTAGGCCTACATTTACGTATTCCCCCGATTGATAATATACACAAGTAACTTAGTAAACCAGCATAGGGTTAACCGATGTTGTAAAAGCTGCCGAAATGTGGAAACCTTACTCCTGGAAGACGTTCATGTCTAAACTGTGTAAACTTCATGAATGAATGAATGAATGAATGATTATGGCTTAACGCCACATCGGCAATATTTCAGCCATATCGTGACGACAACAAGGTGAAAACATGAGACGGGTTAAGATTTTTGACGCGATAGTGAGAACATCAAAAATGAAACAAAAAGTTCAGACATGTTTAAAACCAGATAAGAAAGAACCCAAAACAGTTAAAACTAGAAAACCAACATGTCTTAAATACAGTACATCTAGAAATCTATATCTGTACAGCTTTTTATCTGTAAATATTTATGACAATTCAAATTATATTTTATGATAGAGACCAAAGGCCTTCAAGTAATTTATGACAACATCACCAGCGATGCTGTCAAATAAATCATATATAGAATTAACTGTGTAGAATCTCTGCCGAACTTGATCAAAGTCCACACAGTAAACTAAAATATGTTTGATGCCAGATTTGGCATCACAGCCAAAACACTCGGGAGTACTCCGCCCTTCTAGTATGAAATTGTGTATTAGACGAGAATGCCCAATACGACACCTTGTTAAAACTACTTGGTCTCTACGAGACTTTTCGCTAGTATAATTATTGTAGCCAGTGACAGGATGAATGGCATGCAGTTTCTTGTAAATCTGCAGATCCCATTCACCCTGCAAAGGCGACGAATATATTTAAGAATATTAGACTTAAAATCAGTATATGGTATTTTAATTTTTGACAAAGGTTTAGTAGGGGCAGTTTTTGCCTCCCTGTCTACGACTGTGTTTCCATGGATTCCAGTATGGCTTGGTTTCCAACAGAATATGATATCTTTACCTGTTTTAATTTGTTTTCTATGTATGGCTAATATTTCGAGATCAACCTATTTTTAAATTTATTATTCATAATTGCCAAAAGGCAAGACAGCGAGTCGCTGCATATCACTGCCCTCTGGGCATGCCCAGATGAAGCATATAAGGCCAGGAATATAGCCCTGGAGAAAAATATTGAAGACGGGGATGGAAGACGAAGAGAAGCAACTTGCTGCTCTAAGACAGCTGCAGCTGCAACTCTGTCCCCATCTTTTGACCCATCAGTATATATACATTTATAATCCGAATATTTAGCCCTAATTTCAGCAACACTTTGCTGAATTATAAGAGGATTTGTATTCGATTTATTATATTTACGTAGATCGAATATCAATTTCGGTTGTGGAAGAAGCCATGGAGGGGACTCCGGAAAAGACACCGGAGCTATGTCCCCAAGTTTGATGTTGGCTCCCACAATATGGTCCTTAACATGAACTAAGGGATCTTGTTAGGACATTTAATATATTTGTCTACATATAATGGATTGAAAACACAGTCGTAGGCAGGGTTTGTTGGATGAGCTTTAAGCTTTGTAGCTTATTGAAGGCTCAGTTTAATACGCCTGTTATGTAAAGAAGGCTCGTTAGCCTCTACGTATAAACTCTCTACTCGGGAGGTTCTAAAAGCACCAACACTGAGCCTCAAACCTTGATGATGGACAAGATCCAACATTTTTATATACGACTTTTTAGCGGAACCGTAAATGATGGATCCATAGTCCAATTTAGACCTCACCAGAGAACGATATAAATTAAGTAAAACTGATCGGTCAGCACCCCAGTCGGTGCTAGACACGACCTTAATTATATCGAGAGCCTTTGTGCATGCTTTAAGCATTTTAATATGACGTATAAATGATAATTTTTTATTAAAAATAACCCCTGAAAATTTATTTTCTCCAACAATTTTCACTGATTCACCATAAAAATTAAGTTCAGGGTCCAGATTTATTTCCGTTTATTAAAAAAATGCATACCAACGGTTTTAGATGTTGAAAATCTAAAACCGTTTTCAGTTGCCCATTTCTCGATTTTATTGAGACAAAGCTGCAACTGACGTTCGATATTAATCATCTTCTTAGTTCGGTAGCATATGAGGAAATCATCAACGTACAAAGAACCCTCTGTGCCCGATGTTAATATTTTGGTTAGGCTATTTATTTTTATGCTAAACAGAGTTGGTGATAGAATGCTACCCTGGGGTACACCCATTTCCTGCTCATAAGAGTCAGAAAGAGTGGACCCCACCCGTACCCTAAACTGACGATCAGATAAAAATTCTGATATAAATATTGGTAATCGACCTTTAAGTCCCATATCCGCAAGGTCTTTTAAAATACCATATTTCCATGTGGTGTCGTAGGCCTTTTCAAGGTGAAACTATATGGACACCACATGTTCGTTATTGATGAATCCATCGCGAATAAAGGTTTCGAATCGAACAAGGTGATCCATAGTGGATCTACCTTGTCGAAAACCGCATTGAACATTAGAAAGTAACTTGTTGGTTTCGAGAAACCAAACAAATCTATCATCCGTTCCATAGTCTTACAGACACAGCTGGTAAGAGCCATGGGACGGTAATTATTTGGACCAGTATGATCCTTACCCGGTTTAGGGACCGGGATAATATACACCTCCCTCCATGACGGTGGAAAATTACCAGCTATCCAAATAACATTAAGCAAGTCCAAGAAAGTCTCCAGTGGCTCAGGTGGTAAATGGTTCAGAAACTTCTAATATACGTTATCAGGACCACAAGCAGTATCGTGGGCCTTTTTTAATGCAGTTTTGAGTTCCTCGATATTAAAAGGACAATTATAATCTTCTAAATTTTTAGAAGAAAGGGGCAATTTAATTTTCTCCTTCTGGGTTTTTATATGCTGGAATTCTTTAGTATAGTTATCAGAGGAAGACTTTTTGGAAATTGTCTCAGCTAATTTCTTTGCTATATCGGATGGAGAGGTTAATATATTATCTCCATCTTTCAAATGCTGGACTTTGGCTTTATTATTTTTGCCCTTAAGTTTCTGAACCATGTTCCAGACCTTACGCATGGGTGTTTTTGATGTAATGCCCGAAACAAAGTTCCGCCAACAAGATTGGACTCTTGGACTCTTGGACTTGAGTAATCGACGAGTCTTAGCTCTAAAAATACGAACCTGGTTTAAGTTATTATCAGTAGGACATATATTAAAATTTCGCTCGGCCTTTTTGCGGTCTTTAATGGCTTTGCGACAGTCCTGATCATACCAGGGTTTGCTTTTGGATTTGGGATTTGTCGAGGTTTTAGGGATAGTTCTATCGGCAGTTCGTAAAACAAGCTTGTTAATATTTAATATAGGATCATTTGCTGCATTGAGAGTCTCTGCAGTGATATCAGCCTCACAAAACATCTTAAATGCGATCCAATCTGCTTTATCGAATTTCCACCTAGCTACACGCTCTAAAGAATTAGAAGTGATATGCTCTATGATAATAGGACAATGGTCATTACCACAAAGATCGTCATGCACCTTCCAAGAAAAATCTGGGAGAAGTGATGGATCCGTGATAGTGAGATCGATAGTAGAATAAGTGCCATTACCTGGATGTCAATAGGTGTCAGAACCATCATTGAAATAACATAGTTCTTCCTTACATAAGAAGTCTTCGAGTATCTTGCCCTAATTATTTATGTTATTACTACCCCATAGAGGGTTATGGGAAATTAAAATCTCCCATTATAATAAACGGTTTAGGCAATTGTTCTGTAAGATTATGTAACTGAGAAGCTGACAAAGAAGTGTTCGGAGGTATATACACCGAACATAATGTGACTGTTTTACACAATGAAATACGAACGGCCACAGCCTGTAGGCAGAGCAACAGGGCTGTGGGTAATACTGTTATATATGAATTTCGAGGAGCAGCCTGCAGCTCGCTCTTCTTCATTTGAATAAGTACTATATACTGAATAACTTTTAAAGGCTACTGTATCTTTGTCAGATGTCTTCAATTTCCTGAAGACACAGGGCTACTGGATTTAAAGATTGAACTAGCTGTGCTATTTCAATACAATTTACCTTAAGACCTCGACAATTCCATTGTATAATTTTGTCTAAAGGAGACATTATGGAGGAAGACGTATTGGGGATTTATGTCTTGAACGAGGATGACCCTTTTTGGGAGATCTACTAGGAGATCTCCCAGGTGCAGGTGATGTATCCATCAGGTCTGCACATAAAGTTGAAGGATCAACGTCCTCCAACGATCCAAACTTACTATAATTTTGGATTGGGTCCCTAGTGGCCTTAGGGGGACGCTCCAGGGGGCCACTAGATTTATCGTTTTTATGATTTTGCTCAGATTCATTTTTGTCACCCGTTGTTTTCTGTGAAGAATCAACGGGTTTATTAGATTTAGATTTATTATATTATTTATTATTCATGATGTGTTGTCAGATAAAGAAAGTGCTGGATAATCAGGTAAAGTATTAGGTATTTTAGATAGGTCGATATCAGTCTGAGATGATGAGCTGGCTGTCATATATACGGGATTCTGTGGCTGTTCTTTGCCAATGGGCCAAGTCGTTTGAACCCCCACAGAAACAGTGGTTTTCCTTACAACATTGGCGAATGTAGATGTTGTAAGGCCATGCGTGACAGAGACCATACGCTTTGCTTTCTGATAGGATATATTATTTTTACATTTTAAGGTTATAATTTCTTTTTCTTTTTTTTGAAAAGAGGGCAGTCCTTGGAAGAGGCCATGTGGGCTCCGCTACAATTAAAACATTTTATTGTTTTTGTGCAGTCAAATCCCTCGTGACCTGCTTCCGCACATCTAAAGCAGACCAGTGTTTTGCGGCATTGACTCCTGCCATGGCCAAACCGCTGGGAGGAGAAACACCGGGTGGGGTTAGGTATAAACTCCACTCGTACGCTATACGGTCCGACAAATATAGATGACGGAAGGGAAGGTCTGTTAAAAGTTATCATATAAGTGTTCGTTTTTATCAGGTTTCCATCTCTTTTAATTATGAAGCGTTTGACCTTTATTACTCCTTGGTGTTTTAGTTCTTCAGTTATTTTTTGTTGTCATTTCAGTAAGGTCCTGGTCTCTGTCAGGAATTATGCCATGACAGCAGTTTAATGTATTATGTGGAGAAACAGAAACAGACTGCTCTCCTATATTTTGAATTTTCAGTAAATTTATATATTGTTGTTTTCTGGAAACTTCCAACAAAATGTTCCCAGATTTCATATTTTTGACTTGTTTCACAATTCCAGCATAACTTTCTAACGTTTTTTTTTAAAGTACAAATAGATTTATTCTCATTTTGCCTTCATATTTATTAGATATTACTAAGAAGGTAGGAAAATAAGTATTTTCTCCTTCAATATCTAATGGAACTTCATTTGTCCTTTTTTTAGCAACGAGTGTTGTAATTACAGATGAAGCCATGTTATATTTTATTTAATTTCACCCAACGTGTCCCTCACCCGCCACGGAGTGCCAACAAGGGCGTATCTACCTCTGCGGATAACCAGCAGAGAACAGAAAGAGGGAATCCACGCAAGGTATACTCGAACAGATTGAGTTACACCAACAAGATTAAACCCAATGTACTCGATTGACCCATTAGCTACCGCCTTCTACACTGACCCCGAACAAGAGCATCTAGTGTTAACCCAACTTTACATCACAGTACGTGAAAGAATACCAAACTGGATCAAGTGTAGAGCTTGACGTGACCAGCCGATTGATGGGACCGAGACCATCCGACCCCCCGTCTCTCTCCAAGGGCCAAAGTGGCGTGTTGGGCGTGAGGATCTCGCAAGACCAACATGCCCTCAGCCACTTAGATCCCGTCCTCAGAGATTACGGGTTGCAACGCACGGCAAACAGGTCGCTCCCCGGTTGCCTCTCACACAACCGTGAAGATGTGAGCCTATTTTACTCACCGGGCTCACACAGGAGAGCTCTAGGTTAGTCGACTTTTACGACAAGCTTGCTAGAGGGCTGAGGTCCTATTCTTATTACCCCGAAAACCCCACGGGGGTGGAATATTTGAAGTAAGTTTAAAGGTAGGCATGACATACATGTATATATATAAATTTAACCCCATATGTTCCCCACCCACCGCAGAGTGCCAACAGGGGGGGGGGGGGTGCCTGAACCTGGGAATACCAAGCAAGAAAAACACCAAGAGTTCCATATGAGGTATACTCGAACAGATTGATTTATGCCAAAAGTTAAATTCAATCTACTCGATTGACTCATGAACCACCGCGTCAAAGCGCAGTTCCCCAAACGATATTTCAGAAATAACAATTGTTCTCTAAATGATGTGCTGTTATAGAGGAAACTGGGACCACGCAGAGGCAAGACATGACCAAGCCGATTAATCAGACCAGGCCCATCCGACCTCTCCTCTCTTTCCAAGTTGGGCGTCAGGATCTCGCAAGACCAACACGCCCTCAGCCACCAGGATCCCGTCGTTGTAGATTATGGGTCGCAACCCACTGCAAACAGGTCGCTCCCCGGTTGCCTCTCACACCACCGAGAAAATGTGAGCCTATTATATTCACCGGGCTCACACATGAGAGCTCTAGGTTAGTCGACTTTTACGACAAGCTTGCCTAGAGGGCTGACGTCCTTTTCGTATGACACCGGAAACCCCACGGGGCGGGTAATTTAATGTTCTAGTGATATAAATAGTAAGGCAATATTATGTAGCGCTCTAGAATAATAGTTTATTGTACTAATGTGTGATCCCAGTAATGTATCAACAACAACAACTTGTAGTACATCGATCAATCCGTGTTATTTCCTGTATGACTATGTGACTCATACAGTACTATTTCCTTGTATGTTACAGTCAATCTAAGCGATGCAAACCATCAATACTGGTACTCAACGGAGTGCAATAAAACTGGGTGAACACGCAGACAGCACTGGTATCAATGGAAACACAGTCCCTTAAGCTGCCCTTAATAAACAAATTGAATCCCATAAAATGATTTTAAGTCTGATATTCTTAAATATGTTCTTCGCCTTTGGTACGGTAAAATCTGCAGGTCCATAATAAACTGCATGCTATTTATTCTATCATAGGCTCTAATTCTTGATATATATACTCTTGATATCTCTCGTAGAGGTTTCGTGTTGGGCTTTCTCATCCAACTCACAATTTTATTTTAGATGTGGGCTCTGCGGCAGTGTGTTGGATGTGATGCTAAATGCTGCATCAAACATACCCTGGTTGACTGTGTAGACTTTGTAGAACCTTTACCAAACATGGGCACAGTCAACTCTATATGTGATTTTTTATATGTGACATCGCTGGAGTAGTTGCTAAAATATTTTAGGGCAACTGGCCTATATCAGATAAACATTTTAATCATGATTAAAATATATGGACAAAAACATATAAAGTTTTTTTAGATAAACCATGTTTAAAAACATTGCTGCTTTTAAGCTGTTTTGGTTATTATTATCTGATTTTAAAAAAGACAAATATTTTTGTGTCAATTTTGATGTTTTTCCCACCATATCAATATCATGAACCGCCTCGTGTTTTCACACGATATTGCCAATGTGCTGTTAAGCCATAATCGTTCATTCATTCCTACGACGATCCGAACTGATTTAAACTTTGGGCAGGATCCCCTGTGGCCCTTGAGAGGCGCTCTGTGGAGGCCACTAGGTATATGACGTTTATTATTATTACTTTGAGACATTCTTATCTTTAGAGGAATTAGGTTCGGGTTTATCACTTTGTCCCTTACTATTTACTGGTTTCATTTGTTATATTAACGTAGTCTGGGTTGAACAGCAACTAAGCGCAGGTTGAGCAGAATGTTCCAGAGGCAGTAGTAAGTTTCTCGTTTCCAATTCGAAGTCAGGAAAATTTGAGAAGTAACAGATTCTACCCGGTTGTCCATATTGACAAACGAAGTCTGCGGTGAAGTATTTGAGGGTGCCATCAATTTAGGAACCTCCTGATACGGTATTTTATTTTAAAGTTGTAAATTGTTTTTTCCTAAGGTACAGCCTATAGAGAAGGTCGTGTGATCTCCACTGCAATGGCGCACCGCTACATCGTGACCCTCACAACTGCATAGGAAACAAATCAATTTATTTTTACATTGGCCTTTGCCGGGACCCAAAGTCTACCCTAACCCTGTACGGGCCTATGTAGACATTATGACGGAAGAGATTTACTATTAAAAGTTAAAAGATACATATTTAATTCCAAACTGTTACCACCTTTTTTGTTGTTCTTGTAGTCAAGCGTTTCATTTTGTAGCCCCCCCCCCCCCCCCCACCGAGGTTATAACACTGATAGGTCTGTAATATCTCCATCACTATCAGGTATTATCCCCGGTCAGCTATTCCAGGAATTGTCAGGGGGGTGTAAACGTGGGAATTTCAGATATTTTGTTCAAAGTCAATAGATTTGTTGATTATTGTTTTCGGAAACATTCCTATCCAATCGTACGTGGGAAGGTCTTTCAACAACCTGCGGATGGTCGTGGGTTTCCCCCGCCCTAATGCTGGCCACCCTCTGGAATGTCTCCAGATCTTAGCTTTTCCACGTTTACAGAGCACATGTTGCGCCCTGGAAATCCCTTGTAAAAATATATGGGTGAATTTTTTTATGGCGGCGTAGGTTCACTTTGTTGAGAGGACAATGAAAATCGGCCATCTCCTCTAGTCCATTATCAAGTGAGTCCGACAAAACCGAGACATGATGGAGACATTAGAAGTATCCATATTAGATATATAAGAATTCACCCTACGTGTTCTCGCCCACCACGGGGTGCCAACAAGGGCGAAGCAATGCGGGAAACACACCAATGGCTGTCCTTGACGTATACTGGAGTAGATAGCCTTAATGAACAAACCCAAATCCCCCCAGTGCGAGTTCCTCTATCCCCCCCCCCCCCCACACACCTAATGAACAAGGTCACACATCAGACACGTAGCCTCTCACGTAGTCCCGCAACAAAACTGGAGAAATAATATTTATGCTCGATAGAGTGGTGTTATGGAGCAATTTCGGAAAACCCAGAGGCAAGAAGTTTACCAAGCCGGTCCCATCCGACCTCTCGTCTCTCTCAAAGTACGGACGTGTTGGACGCGAGGATCTCGCAAGACCAACATGCCCTTAGCCACTTAGATCCCGTCCTCGGAGATTATGGGACGCAACCCACGGCAAACAGGTCGCTCCCTGTTGCCTCTAACTCAACCGAGAAGATCAAGACTATTATATTCACCGGACCCACACGGGAGAGCTCTAGATTAGCCGCGTTTTAAAAGGTCGCCCAGAGGACTGAAGTTTTATTCTTTTTTACCCCGAAGACTCCCTGGGGGGTTTTAAAAGGGAAGTTGACAGCTATGATAAGCGGCAAAAAACCTATACAATTAAGGTTTAATTTTCCACTCTAATCCAGGCTATTTCTGTTAATAGTGTTATTGGCGGAGGGATTTGTAAGCATAAAGTTAGATTTCGAAAATAAGCCGCTTTCAAGCGTCCGTAATTTTCGTTTCACGTTCTGTCTCCCACTACTGGTATGTAGATATGCACCATTACCATATAATAGATTCGCTTAGCCAACATTAATGGAAATGCGCTGAAGATGTTACAAGTCAAATCCGTCAATGCCCGCATAAAGTGCAACATCTATCATTGTTTCCAGGATTGTCTTGAGAGATAATTAATGCATTGGCGGTTATTGGTTAAAATCACGGATATAAAATATTGCGCGCGAAAACAATACAAAGAAAAAATAGATATTTCATATGTTCTGAAACAGTACATTGCTATGGCTGAACGACAAGAAATGTGTGTTTCTTTCTTTGTTACAACTGAATATAATTATAATGATAACTGGTCACTCGACAGGCGGAACAGAAAAAGACGTATAAATTACAAGGTGTAGAAACTTGGTTCTCACGTCTTTATTTGCGATCGTCATAATGTTTCTAAATTTCAAAAAAATGTGCTGTTACACGACAACAGCTGATGATACTGATCAATAAACTGAAACACATCTTTTTTAACAGGAACTTGTCTCAGTACAATCAGGTCTTTGACACCACATGTTTTGGTACAATTGTCTCTGTTTTCATTGTAAAAGAATGTTTTGCAAAGGCTGGTGTACGAAGCACGGTTTCCTGCTTCTACTCAGTGTCTGTAGAATTGTTCCATTTTCAGGTGTCTGATTACCTCGATGATTTCACCCACGTCTTTCTTCTCCCACTGATGTCACAATGCATTTTGAGGATGGGGCACGACATAAGTGAATACACGTTTGTTTGTGACAGACAAAACTTGTTAGGAGGTGCTGAACAAAAAGATGTAGAAAACTTCAAGATTTATATTCTATCAGAACCAATGGCCCAACAGTGATTAGTCTCTTTACAACAATACTGTATTGGCATCGACAATGATTGTCACGCTAGGTGGGGATAATTTCCGTAAAGTAGTATTTTTACACCAAGGATATTGTCAACTCACTAAAAGAAAACACTGACTTTATTCGATCTAATTCTTATAAAATTATATGCCTTTACGTGCATGGACAAGTACAAGGTGTCTATGGACAGCAGCTGTCTAGAAAGACATTTGGATGCATCTGTACAGATATCTTAATGGACCACTTTGTCTATGTCTGATATGTATGTTGCAAGTCTTGGGCTGGTTCAAACCAGGAATGTAAAGCCACTGTTAACATTTCACGCCGTTATTTATGGATGCACCAACATTTTGTCGCATGTAACTTTCTCATTCACTCAACGGTATGTTGATGATCTGCTGGCTTTAAACAATACATATATACCAAATTCTCTGCAAGATAGTTTCACACCCTTCTGGATTTTAACGAAGCCACAAACTCTCCAGATAGTATATCTGATCTAGATCTACATTTTCTATAAAAGAGAAAAACGGTTTCCTCTCGATCAGATATTTTAATTTTGACACCCCCTCTATCTTTTATCATCCGTTCCATAGTCTCACAGACACAGCTGGTAAGAGCTATGGGATTTGTAATTAGACAGATCAGTATGATCCTTACGCAGTATGAGAACCGGGATAATACACGCATGCCTTCATGACGGTGTAAGATTACCAGTTATCCAAATATTAGAAACTAATTCCAAAAGTCTCAAGTGATTCAGGTGGTAAATGGTTCACAAACTTTTAATATATGTTATCAGGACCACAAGCAGTATCTTGTGCCTTTTTAATGCAGTTTTACGTTTGTTATAGTCTTCTAAATTTTTAGAGGTAAACGGTAAATGAATTGTCTCCTTCTGGCTTAATATGTTTGGAATTCTGAAGAATAATTCTCAAAGGATTTCTTACAAATTGTCTCAGCTAATTTATTAGCTATATCAGGTGGAGAAGTTAACAGATTACCAACATCTTTCAAATGCTGAACTTTGGCCTCATTTTGGACTTCTGCTTTGTTGTTTTTGCCCTTAAGTTTCGGACCCATGTTTCAGACCTTAGGCATGGTGTCTTTGACGTAATTCCCGAAACAAAGTTCCACCAACAAGATCATCTCCTTGAACTCAAGCAATTGACGAGCTTTAGCTTTAAAAATACAAACCTGGTTATTGTAAGTAGGACAATGGTTGAGTCTGCGTTCAACATTTTCTCCGGCCTTTATGGCTTTACAACAGTCATGGTCGTACAAGGGTTTAGCGGGGCCTCCTCTAGCGCAGCGTAATAACCCAGGACCGTCTCACCAATCCGGTCTCTGTGAGTTCAGGTCCAGCTTACGCTGGTTTCCTCTAAGGCCGTAAGTGGGAAGGTCAACCTGCGGATGGTCGTGGGTTTCCCGCAGTTCTGCCCGGTTTCCTCCCACCGTAATGCTGGCCGTGGTCGTATAAGTAAAATATTCTTGAGTACGGCGTAAAACACCTATCAAATAAACGAAACCAGGGTTTACTTTTACAGTTTGGATTCGTTGAGGTCGTAGGGATAGATTTATCGGCAGTCCGAAAAAGCAGCTCATTAAATTTTAATATAGGATTCTGTGCTGTATTGAAAGTCTCTAGGGTGACATCAGCCTCACCGAACATGCAATCTGCTTTATCGAATTTCCACCTAGCCACACGTTCTAAAGAATCAGAAGTGATATGCTCTAGGACAAAAGGGAAATAGTCACTACCAAAAAAATCTTACGCACCTTCCAACAAAAAGCAGGGAGAAGTGATGGATGTATTTATTTATTTGATTGGTGTTTTACGCCGTACTCAAGAATATTTCACTTATACGACGGCGGCCAGCATTATGGTGGGAGGAAACCGGGCAGAGCCCGGGGGAAACCCACGACCATCCGCAGGTTGCTGGCAGACTTTCCCACTTACGGCCGGAGAGGAATCCAGCATGAGCTGGACTTGAACTCACAGCGACCGCATTGGTGGGAGGCGCGCTAACCGACCGAGCCACGGAGGCCCCTCTGTGATAGATCGATAGCACAATAAGTGCCATGACTCGCATGTAACTAGGCATTAGAACCATCATTGAAATCACACAGTTCCACCATAGATAAGATGTCTTCCACTATCCTGATCTTATTTATATTATTACTGCCCCATAGGCAGTTATGGGAACAAAATTCTCCCAATATAAAAGGTTTTGGCAATTGCTGTATTAAATTATATAATGTGTAACTTGAAAGCTGACAAAAAAGTATTCGGGGCAATATACACTGAGCACAATGTGATTCTTTCAGACAATGAAACACGAACGGCCACAGCCTGAAGCTCTGTATCCAGAGCAACAGATCTGAATAATGTTGCTATTTATGCAGATAAAAGTGCAGCCTGCAGTTCGCTCTTCTTCCTTTACAGAAGTGCTGTATAATGAATAATTTTTAGTTATTCTACCTTATTCATGTCTTCAGGTGAGTTTCCTGAAGAAAATTTCCTTAAAAGAATGGCAATAGCATTTAATGATTGAAATAGCTGTGTTATTTCAGTAAACTTTACCTTCAGACCTTGATACTTCAACCGTATAATTTTGACATATATAGACATTATGGAGGAAGACGTATAGAAGATTTATCTTTATGTTTGGACCGCGGACGATCGACTTTCTTGGAGATCGACTGGAAGATCTCCCTGGTGCGGGTGATGTATCCATCACATCCGCATCCGATGTCGAAGGACCAACGTCCTCCAAAGATTCAAACATATTAAAAGTTTGGACAGGGTCCCTAGTGGCCTTAGCTCTCTGTGGCCACTGGGTTTATTAATATTATTTTGATGTTTGTTTTCGGTTTTTTTTCGCATTTTGTCTTTTAGAGGCATTTGGTTAAAGTTTATCAGTTTGTTCGGTACTATTTAGTGGTTTTATTTGTTGTATTGACGTAGTCTGGGTTGAGCAACAATTAAGCGCAGGTTGAGTAGAACATAAGTAGAACTAGTCCAAGAAGTTTGTTTAGCAACATATGTTACTCGCTTGAACACATTGGCAAACGAAGTCTGCAGTGAAGTATTTGAGGGTCACACCAACTTACCAGCCTCCTGATACGTTATATTGTTTGTGAGTTTTAGACTTATTATTTGGTTTTCCTTATGGAGCAATGGACAGTCTTGCAGACAACTTTTATGCAGATCAGCATGTCATGTGTAACATCATGGCTGGCACCTCTGGTAGTACACCCTTACATATTAATTGGAAAGAAGTAATCGTCCGTTACTTTTTGAACCACAGTCTGTTCGATTAAGGTTTATAACGCTCGTCATTTTCAAACTGTATCTAATACCGTTTAACCTGGGGCTAGGGGCCGTAAAGGCTTATTACATCCGCATGATACCTTTATGAACAGTTGCAATCAAAGCGCGAATAAGTTGCCTTGTTTAACTGTAATTTGACCTGGAACTCATTCATGGACTACGAATTTGAACTATAAAATGGAATGCATGCCTGGAATATTCATTGTCTGCCCGGCATCATTGAAAACTTATGACCGCTTCTCTCCTGTGTTGGCTTTATTTCCTATTTGTATAACTTCTTACAAAACCAGTGTCTTTGCGACCTAGGGTTAAACGTTGTTTTGGAAATGGATCTTGCGATTATCGACTTGGAACGCCGTTTGCAAACTACGATTGATATACGAATGTCGGACATGACGCTTATATTTTTTACCTGTGCATGTCCCGATTCTGCTGGTGGTCTCTGCGCGACGAGGCCTCTGCACAATTATACCAATGACTGTGAATTACAATAACATGTATATCACTAACGCTGGGAATAGTGGTGCATGTTCCCAGGGCGAGTCAATAAATGATTCGTTTGCATTAAGACCCATTTCCATCCAAATATCGGACATGTTTGAGAACATTAAACAAGGTATTTCCACCAAACCGAGTTCTATCCAGCTGAAGGACTCTTTGACACTGAATTCCAAAAGCAAACATTTAACTATTTCCAATGTGGACATACCAATTGTCTTACATGTCCGTCATTTGACATGTCCGTCATCTGACACATTCGCCACTTTTATTTCTTCACTGAATGGTAAATGTTATACTGTTCATTCCTACGTTAACTTAAGTTGTATTGCCTCCATCTGTATTTACTTGGTAACATGCAGGAAGTGTGGTCAGCAATATGTTGGAAAGACCAGCCAGAAACTACATCTACGGGTGAACGGGCACCGTAAGTCCGTGCGCAAGAGACAAATGCTAATAGGCAAGCATTTCTCTCTTTCCGACCATGACGGGGACCATTTCAGCATTCAAATAATAGAATCGGTTTATCCATCAGCAAATGAGACAGATGTCGAATTTGAACGTAAAATCCATGACCGTGAGCTTTTCTGGATGCTAGAGATTGGTTCAGTCTTCCCATATGGGCTGAATGATAACGTTATGGGTATCGGCAATGTAACATCTAGTCAACCGCATGACTCCATCGTAACAAATTTATTCAAATACCATAAACGTAGACCTCGGAGTCATGGTAGGAGGAAGTTCAGTAGAAACATGATTCACAAACACGTTACAGTTAGCTATTTAGTAGGATTGTCGTATGACACCAATAGCATGCATGCTCTACGCACAGTATTTTATGCACTGGCACTGAATTTGCCAAAACAGATAGTTCAAGACGTATCCTATAACATACACAATTTTAATGTTCCACCTCACACTTTGTACGTCTGTGTCAAGACATATCGTGTTTTGAAACCCAACACAATCGACTTTTCCTAAAGATAAAGTATTTAGGCAGAGGCCTTGATTTAATTAACCTACCACGCATCTTTCATGAACCTGATGTTCGTAGTGCTGTGCCTAATTATTTTAATATCCAAGAGCCACCTTGCATATCCTATGAGTATACAAAGCCTATCGCTTCCAAAATTTTCAATTATTCCCAGGCCTTCAAGGAGTTCGATTTGGCGACGTATACTTCTGGCGGCTATAATTGTGATTGTGAATCCTCAGTTTTTACCTACGACAAATGTAAACATCTCCTGACTGGTGACCATAACATAATTAAGAATCGTAATCTAAGGAATCTCTTTGTCAGAGGTCCTAAGCATAGAGAAAAGAGAAATGTCAATATTCGATCAAACATAAAAAAATATCACCTCGGCACTTGAGGAATACGTTAAAAATGGTCAAAACGGGAGAAAGGGGATTTCTCTCTAGAATTGGCTTGATTGTCAAAAAGAAGGGACCCCATGGGGTTTCCGGGGTGATAAGAATAGGACTTTAGCCCTCTAGGTAAGCTTGTCGTAAAAGTCGGCAAACCTAAAAGCTCTCCTGCGTGAGCCCGGTGAATATAATAGGTTTACATCTTCTCGGATGTGTGGGAGGCAACGGGGGAGCGACCTGTTTGCCGTGGGTTGCGACCCGTAATCTCCGAGGACGGGATCCTATTGGCTGAGGGTGTGTTGGTCTTGCGAGATCCTCACGCCCAACACGCCACTTTGGCCCTTACTTGGACAGAGACGGGGGTCAGGAGTCGGATGGGCCCGGTCCGATCAATCGGCTGGTCGCGTCAAAACCTACATCTGATCCAGTTTATTCTTTCATGTGCTGTGATGTAAAGTTGTGTCTTTCCCCAGACGTTCTTGTTCAGGGTCAGTGTAGAGGGCGGTGGCTAATGGGTCAATCGAGTAGATTGAGTTTAACCTTGTTGGTATAATTCAATCTGTTCGAGAATACCTTGCGTGGATTCTTTGTTTCTATTCACTGCTGGTCATCCGCAGAGGTAGATTCGCCCTTGCTGGCACTCCGTGGCGGGTGGGGGACACGTTGGGTGAAATTAATAAAACATACATCCTTCCTCGTCTCAACCTTCAGCAGTCGTTGGTAAAAAAGAAGAGAAATGAGTTTCCAGTAGAGCTTGAAACAGAAAAAGATTATTTTCCTACATGTTTGCTTATATCTAATAAAAATGTAGGCAACATGAAAATAAACCCATTCGTATTTAAAAAAAACATTATGCAGAAACGTTAAAACAGGACAAAAAATGAAATCTGGAAACATTTTGTTGGAAGTTTCCAGAAAACAACAATATATCAATTTGCTGAAAATTCAAAATATAGGAGTTTCTGTTTCTTCACATAATACAATAAACTGCTGTCATGGCATAATTCGTGACAGAGACCAAGACATTTCCGGACGAACTGAACAAAAAATAACTGAAGAGTTAAAACACCAAGAAGAGAAAAATGTGAAACGCTTCGTAATAAAAAATCTGGGAACCTCATTAAAAGCAACACATATATGTTAAAATTCAATAAACCGACACTTCCGTCATTTATATTTATCGGGCCATATAGTGTAAGGGGGGAGTTGTTTATACCCAGCCCCATCCGTGTGTTTCTCCTGCCAGCGGTTTGGCCACGGCAGGAGTCAATGCCACAACACACTGGTCTGCTTTAGAAGTGCGGAAGCAGGTCACGAGGGCTTCGACTGCACAAAAACAATAAAATGTAAGAATTGTAATGCAGCCCTCATGGCCTGTTCCAAGGACTGCCCTCTATTCAAACACGAAAAAGAAATCATAACCCTATAGTATGAAAACAATATATCATACCAGGAAGCGAAGCATCTGGTCTCTGTCACGCATGGTGTTACTACATCTAGATATGCCAATGTTGTAAGGAAAACCACTGCTTCTGTGGGGGCCCAAATAACTTTTACTTGGCCCATTGGCAAAGAACAGCCAAAGAAACTGGTCATGAATTCCTTTATTAAGACAGTCAGCTCCCTATCACAAACTGATATAAACCTATCTCAAAAACATAATACTTTACCTGATTATCCTGCACTTTTTTCATCTGACAACACATCATGTGATAATAAATCCAAATCTCATAAACCCGTTGATTCTTCACAGAAAGCAACGGATGACAAAAATAAATCTGAGAAAAAATCAAAAGGGATAAACCTGGTGGCACCATGGAGCGTCCCTCTAAGGCCACTAGGGAACCAATCCAAACTTATAATAAGGAGGACGTTGATCCTTCAACTTCATGTGCAGACCTGATAGATACATCATCTGCACCTGGGAGATCTCCCAAAAAGGGTCGTCTTCGGTCCAGACATAAATCCTCAATATGTCTTCCTCCATAATGTCTTCCTTAGACAAAATTATACAATGAAATTGTTGAGACCTTAAAGTAAATTTTATTGAAATAACACAGCTAGTTCAATCTTTAAATCCAGTAGCCCTGTGTCTTCACGAAACTCCCCTGAAGAAATCTGACAAAGATAAATTCTCTCTTAAAAATTATACACTTTACAGCACTTATTCTGGTGAGGAACAGCGAGCTTATGGCGGCTCCTCTATTTTCGTAAATAATAATATAATTCACAGCTTCAGGTTGTGGCCGTCCGTGTTTCCTTGTTGGAAACAGGTACATTATGCTCACTCTATATTCCTCCTCATTCTTCTTTGTCAGTCTCTGAATTATATAACTTAAAAAAAAAAAACAGCTGCCATCCCCTTTTTATAATTATGGGGGACTTTCATGCCCATAACCCTTTATGGGGTAGTAATAGTATAAATAATAAAGGCAAAATATTGGAAGATTTTTTATAAAAAGATGAACTGTGTTATTTCAATGATGGTTCTAATACCTAATTCATTCCAGGTAATGGTTTATGTTCTGCTATTGACCTCATTATCACGGATCCATTACTTTTCGCGGATTTTTCTTGGAAGGTGCATGACGACCTCTGAGGTAGTGACCATTTTCCTATTGTCCCGAAGCATCTCACTTCTGATTCTTTAGAACGTGTAGCCAGGCGGAAATTTGATCAAGCAGATTGGGTGGCATTTGAGATGTTCTGTGAGGCTGATATCACCCCAGAGAATCTCAATGCTGCTGCTGATCCTTTGTTAACACTGCCATATTAACAGCAGCCGATAGAACCATACCAAAGACCTCGACAAATCCGAAGTCCAAAAGTAAACCCTGGTACGACCACGACTGTCGTAAAGTCATAAAAGACCGTAAAAAGGCCAAGCACAGATTTAATCATTGTCCTACTAATAATAACTTAAACCAGGTTCGTGTACTGAGAGCTAAGGCTCATCGATTACTCAATATAAGCGTCAAGTCCGACATTCCTATACCATTCGTAGTCCATAAATGGCGTTCCAAGTCGATAATCGCAAGATCCATTTCCACAACAACGTTTAACACTAACTCCCGAAGACAAAGGTATGTAAGAAATTATAATAATAAAAATAAGAAGTAAAGCCGGTAACATAAAAGAGAGAAGCGGTCATCAGTTTTCAATGATGCCGGGCAGACAACGAATATTCCAAGTCCAAGAGACGATCTTGTTGGCCAAATTTTGTTTCGGGCATTACGTCAAAAACGCCCATGCGTAAGGTCTGGAACATGGTTCAGAAACTTAAGGGCAAAAACAATAAAGCCAAAGTTCAGCATTTAAGAAGTGGAGACACCTTATTAACATCTCCGTCTGATATATCCAATAAACTAGTTGAACAATATCTCAAAAATCTTCTGCAGAAAACTACACTTCTGAGTTTCAGCATATTAAAGAACAGAAGAAAATAAAACTGCCCTTTTCTTCTAACAATTTGGAACATTATAATCAGCCGTTCTCGATTGAGGAGCTTAAAACTTCATTGGAAAAGGCACATGATACTGCCTGCGGCCCAGATAATATATATTATAAGCTTCTGAACCATTTACCGTCTGAGCCACTTGAGACTCTCTTGGACTTGCTTAATAATATTTCGATAACTAGTAATTTACCCTCGTCATGGGGGGAGGCGTGTATTACCCCGGTGCCTAAACCGGGCAAGGATCATACCGATCCAAAGAATTATTGTCCCATAGCTCTTACCAGCTGCGTTTGTAAGACTATACAACGGAGGATAAACGATAGACTTGTTTAGTTTCTTGAAGCCAACAAGCTTTTATCTAATATTCAAGGTGGTTTTCGTGAAGGTCGATCTACTTTAGATGACCTTGTTCGATTCAAAACTTTTATTCGAAATGGTTTTATTATTAATAAAAATGTGGTGTCGATATATTTCGACCTTGAAAAGGCCTACGACACCACATGGAAATATGGTATTCTGGGAGACATTTTACATTTGGGATTAAAAGGTCGCTTACCTTTATTTATATCTCAATTTTTATCTCATCGTAATTTTCAAGTATGGGTGGGGTCCACTCTTTTTGACTCTCATGAGCAGGAAATGGGTGTACCTCAGGCAGGTATCCTTTCACCAACACTGTTTAGCATAAAAATTAACAGTTTGGCTAAAACATTGACATCTGGCACTCAGGGTTCATTATATGTAGATCATTTTCTTATTTGCTACCGTGCTAAAGATATGAATAACATCGAGCGGCAACTGCAGCTTTGTCTCAGTAAGATCGAGAAATGGGCAGTTGCCAATGGTTATAGATTTTCAACGTCTATAACCGTCGGTATGCATTTTTGTAACAAACGGAAACATCATCTAGGCCCTGCACTTAATTTTTATGGTAAACCAGTGAAAATTGTTGGAGAAAATAAATTTATCGGGGTTATATTTGATAAGAAATTATCTTTTATACCTCATATCAAAATGCTTAACGCTAAATGTACAAAGGCTCTCGATATAATCAAGGTCGTGTCTAGCGCCGACTGGGGTGCTGACCGATCAGTTTTACTTAATTTATATCGTTCTCTGGTGAGGTCTAAATTGAACTATGGATTCATCATTAACGGTTCCGCTAGGAAGTCGTATATTAAAATGTTGGATCCGGTCCACCATCAAGGTTTGAGACTCAGCCTTGGTGCTTTTTGAACCACACCAGTAGACAGTTTACACGTAGAGGCTAACGAGCCTTTATATAACCGACGTATAAAACTGAGCCTTCAATATGCTACTAAGCTTAAAGTTCATCCAACAAACCCTGCCTATGACTGTGTTTTCAATCCATTATATGTAGACAAATATACTAAATGTCATAACAAGATCCCTTCGTTCGGTGTTCGTGTTAAGGATCATATTGTGCGAGCCAACATTAAACTTGGGGACATAGCTCCGGTTTCTTTTCCGGAGTCGGCTCCATGGCTTCTTCCACAACCTAAATTGATATTTGACCTACGTAAATATAATAAATCAAATAGAAATCCTGTTATAATTCAGCAAGGTTTTGCTGAAATTAAGGCGAAATATTCGAATTACAAATTTATATATACCGATGGGTCAAAAGATGGGGACACACCGAGTGGCAACTGCTGCCGTCTTAGAGCAGCGAGTTGCTTCTCTTCGTCTTCCAACCTCTTCGTCAATCTTTTCTATACTCCTGCCCTTATCATATGTTTTTTCTGGGCATGCCCAGCGGGCAATGATATGCAGCGACTCGCTTTCTTGCCTTTTGGCAATTAGGAACAATAAGTTTAAAAATCTGTTGATCCTCGGAATTTTAGCCATACATAGAAAATAGAGGTAAAGATATCATATTCTGCTGGATGCCAAGTCATACTGGTAAAAACTAGCAAAAGCTGCCCTTACTAAACCCTTGTCAAAATTTAAAATACCATACAATGATTTTATTCTTAAATATATTCGTCGCCTTTGGCAAGGTGAATGGGATCTGCAGATTTACAATAAACTGCATGTCATTCATCCTATCATTGGGTACAATAATTATACTAGCGAAAAGTTTCGTAGAAACCAAGTAGTTTTAACAAGGTGTCGTATTGGGCACTCTCGTCTAACACACAATTTCATCTTAGATAGGAGCAGTGCTCCCGAGTGTGTTGGATGTGATGCCCAACATGGCATCAAACATGTCTTAGTTGATTGTGTAGACTTTGCCCATGTTCGGGAGAGATTCTACAGTCAGCTCTATATATGATTTATTTGACAGCACCGCAGGCGATGTTTTCATAAATTATTTGAGGGCCATTGGTGTCTATCATGAAATATAATTTGAATTGTCATAAATATTTACAGATAAAAACTTATATACATATAAATGTACTATTTTAAAGATATGTTGGTTTTCGAGTTTTAATTCCTAGCCGAATCGTAACGTAAATGATGGATCCATATTTCAATTTAGACCTCACCAGAGAACGATATAAATTAAGTAAAACAGATCGGTTAGCAGCTCAAGCGGTGCTAGACGCGGCCTTAATTGTATTGAGAGCTTTTGTACATTTAGCTTTAAAGCATTTTTATATGAGGTATAAATTTGTTAATTTCTTATCAGATATAACCCCTAAATTTTTTTTCTCCAATAGTTTTCACTGGTTCACCATAAAAATTAAGTGTCTCCATAGTCAGAGGTTGTCGGAGGTTCTCCATTGTCTTCCCGAAAACCGAGTTGTTCATTCTCGTCTGTCGGCCATTTGTGCTTTTTCTGGCGTGGGGTTGGTGTTGTCTGGTGTTGTCAAGCACGTACTCATAATAAGGGTAATAACAATTATGGTTATCCAGCGACTCCCTACCTGAGCCTCAAAGGGGGTTTTCCGATGATCTCTTAGCTAATGCCCTAATGCATCTTGTAAGCCGTGGCTGTGCTAGATACTGTTATTCGGTTCACGCAAGGTGGGTGTGTTCACACGAGCGCCGATATATACAGTCAACCGCTTAAAGCCCTATATCTACAACACACGAGTGAGTGAGTGCTTGGGGTTTAACGTCGTACTGAACAACTTTTCAGTCATATGACGACGAAGGAATACTTAGGGTGTATGTAATGTGTCTTCTTTTATCTAGTGCTTCTTGACTGAGGCGCCTTAACGGTACTCGAAGTCACGTCTAGTATGTCGGGGGTTCAAACCAAACTCCGGACGGGTTCCATGCTAGGACGGGTATAGTATTGCAAAAGGCGAGCACACTTAACACGGGCGACTAGCTCCCACAGGCCTATGGAAAACAGTTCCCAGCACCTCGAATGCTAAATCGCCATTTCGCATTCACCTATGCGAGTTAGATTAAGACGGGGTGTGGAAAAAGGCCACGGGAGTCCCAAAGCGCATATTTACATACAAAATAAAACCCTACGGGACTCCGGAGAGACGTGAGGTTTTGCCTCTTTTTACTTCGCCGTATAAGGATTCAGTTGACATGTTCAGTTCGGGTTTCTATCAGTGAGGCCATCTACGTCTTCACTGAGTTGGGTTGTCTTGTATGCCTGATCACCTATTTCCTCTGGCTATTTCATGTGTCTGCTCTTCTATAGTGCTTACAGCGCTGTACAGCTTGTGGATCATCCATACCTACAGCTATGGGTGCTGCGATTATTATGGACAACATCCCGACTCCCGCCACGCCTAGGCCTATAGTTGCCTTGAGTAGTGTGTTATGAATGCCACTGACCATGATGACGGCCCGGCGGTATTTCTTACATAAACCAGCTCTGACATTTCCCTCGTTTTCTAACTCCTTTTTCACAGCGCTTTTATAATGTAATCTCTACTCGTCCGGACCGTCAGTCGAGGGGAGGGCGGTGCGGAGCGTCAGTCGAGGGGAGTAGAGGGTGGATGTTGGTAGTGTTTGAATACAGATTGGCCATCTCTATGTGGGCGAAAGTGTAATGTTTAATTCTAGTCCTGACATGAGGATAGTTTTTGTTCTTACCCGTTTCAACTGAATGCCATGCTCTAGATTTATTGGGCACATCTGCACCGGTTGTGCCACAGCGGCCTGGACATATAAATAGATCCTCCTTTCAGAAATTTTGTGACAACAGTCACATCTATACCGACATGCTCTTCCAACCATCCGATCCTCAAAGCGAGGAAGGACATGGAAGGGATGGGAAACGGCCTTACGACCCAATGATTACAGACGGCGCGGGTAATTGGGGAGATGGTGGAAATGGTGAGTTGACATTGAGCGAGGATTTTGAGTCAGGATCTCCTCCGATAATATAGCCCTCTTCCGGCCACCACATAACACGAACTTTCTCTCCCAGGATCGTGTACGAGAGGAAAGCCGTGCCGCGATTAAAACTAAAAGCTGCGACAGGAAGCCAGCAAATAGTGTTTTGTATTGTGGGTTGACAAATGCCGCCGTCTTTCCGCAGGTCTTCCATAGAACACCGGGAGTGCCCTCAGAAGTTTTCGGACGCGCTCACCTCGTCTAGGCGAACGAATATCTCTTTGTGAGGCGTCAGCTGGGGCAGTTGATCTCCTTCTGAAACCCATTTATGGGCCTAAAGTTCTTGCACATTAATGAAGTCGTGTGCGCCTTCCATGCGCTTGTGGAATGTATGTATCAAAATGAACAGAACGGCCGTCAGCTTCAATAGAGAGGTCACTTACAAGGCCGGCACATTACATATCATCCAAACCCACGCAGATCATCTCGTACGTTCTGACACCTGCGTGAGCGAGGGTAAAGCCTTACAGGCTCAATTCACAGATGTGTTCGAGAAGTACTCTCTACCATCAGGAACGATTGTCTCCATAGTCCAAGCTTGGAATACGAACCCAATGCAGTTCTGGCAAAACCAGCTAAAATTTGTCGTTTGGTGCTCGACTACGGTTTGCGGCGTGTCCGTTAAAGATCACCTACACCCCCACCCTCGTATAAACACCTGATTCGCATTCCACACATACTACCAGGTCCGGCGGATCTTGGAGGTGCTCAAAGTCTCCTTACCCCAAGACAGAGCTTGGGAGGCGTTCGACCACCCCTACGACAAAAGAGTTTATGAAAGGATTTGCCGTGAGTTGTCCGTCTATCCACATACGGACTGGAGGCGCAGTGATGTAAATCACGGTCTCGGAGTAGCTTACTATTACCTGACCAAGATTGGATACCACTTTGTTGGCGACAGAACCTTCGATTTGAGCAGGAAGTCGTTCCCTAGGAAATACGGCGTCCTGCCTGTAGACTACATTGTAGAGAACGATGTAGACACCTGGGCATCGTTCATCGAGGAGAAAACCCAAGGCTTCACAGAGCCGGGCGTAGAACGCCCAAGCAAGTCTATGCGCACATACGTCTGGGCTGTATTATGCGCCCAAGCGCAATCACGAACGCGGATCCTTGGGACAGGGACGGCATTCGACGCGCAGAAGCATTTTCTTGCCAACACCTGGATGTGCAACAGAACGCTGGTAGTGCAGTCGACTTTGTGTTTGGCATAGGCCTGTACATGGCGGCCGTCGTCATGCTTCTGCAGATCGGGCAGATAGCTAACGAATACAACAAAATCATCGAGGTCACAGAGGAGCAGATGATAGGCGCCAACGAAGGTGTGAAAGAAGAAGTACCAGCTACTTTGCTGTCCTAGAGAGTGGACAAAAGGGGAGCCGTCACCCAAGACTGCCAGCACAAGGCCCACCAGGCGACTGATTACCGTTTGTTAAGAAGGAGCGGGACCACTCTACGGAGAAGACAGCTCTCGTCGTCGCCATGGTAGCCGTCAGCTTACCATTGTGGTCCCTACATGAACCAGTCACGGGCGGCCACGAGCAATAGGCCACTTACTGCAATGACCACAGCCCAAAGATTTTCGGCCAGCCACCCAGCTGTTTTTCCGAGGACATTCAGCGATCATGACGCAGCTGCTTTCCCGGCCAGCTTCCCAAGGACGCGCCAAAGGGCTTGTAAGTGCTGTTTAACTCATTCTTTGATACCGCCTTTGTCGGGTGGCTTTGCAGCTGGTGGTAGCCAGCGCGTCGAAGAGGCTGCCTTGAGGCGGGTCGCCCTCTCACTCTGGAGATCATGTAACCGTTCCGCGACGCGGCGCCGGGAGAATTCATCCTCGGCCTCTCCTAGTTTCCGTTTTTGCCAAGCTATGTCTTTGTCGAGCTTTGACAGCTTGGCAGCTTGACGAGGTTATTCATGAGTTCAACCTGAATAGTCTACAGCGCCTTGTCCAGCCCCCGTATTGTTCGAAGTTTGACCGATGAGTCTAGCATCGTTTCTAGGGTCCGCTCTATGTCGCTATCTGTCAGGCTTGTTTCCATTTTCTGGACAGCATCAGAAGCATCTTTCGCTTTCTGGCCCAAATCCTTCAGCTCAATGGTGTTTACCCTGGCGGTCACCTTACCGGAGTTGGCTAAACACATTCGCAACCAGTTTGGAAGACTCGTCATACTATATGATGGCGTTCTCCGGCACCGCAGGCTGGTGAATGACGAATGGGACACACTCCGGAACATAAACCTCAATGTGTCAGCTGAAGGGCGTTTTGATGTTGTTTGAGACTGAAGCAGCTGGAGCCCCGTGGAAGAGGAAGCCAGAGTCGTTCAACAACCCTCAGATCACTAAGGTAGATGTTATGATAGGGGGCCATCCCCTGTACAGCCAAGGAATGCGGGCATACCAGCAATGGGACCCAGAGATGGCCAAGGTCGAAAGAGACTAGGCCTAGCAGATGTGTCATTGGAAGAATTCCTCAAGTCAAAGTATGCTCTGTGGTTGGACTTTAGGACTACAGACGACGACCTGCTGCATGGAAATGGGAGGCGCGTGGAGAACACCAGCGAAGGGATGACCATACAGGTCACAAAAGAGGCAGAGGCGGCGGGCGTATTGAACGTTTATCTGTATGTGATCATGGACGCTCACTTTCACATCGAAGATGGCAGGTTCAAAGGCGAGCTGTACTGAGCCAACAGCTCAATCGGAGTCTCGGATACAGGGCGCGCTCGACGTTGTCGGGTGATGCCTGAACCTGGGGATACCCAGCAGGAAACACACTAGGGACTCCACATGGGGGCATACTCGACTAGATGGCCTTAATGAGCAGACCTAATTACCCACCAGAAGCTTCTCTGTCCCCAAGCCAATGAAAAAGAACTCACATCAGGCCCCTAGCAATCGAATGACCCATAAGTCACCACCTCGCACTTAGTTCCCGCAAACGAAGTTTGAGAAATAAGATTTGTTCTCTTAATAGTGTTGTGCTATGGAGGAAATAGGGACCACGCAGAAGCAAGACGTGACTAAGCCGATTGATCGGATTGGGCCTGACCGACCTCCTGACTCTCTCTAAGCAAGGGCCAAAGCGGCGTGTTGGGCGTGAGGATTTCGCAAGACCAACACGCCCTCAGCCACCAGGATCTGAGGAGATGACGGGTATCAACCCACGGCAAACAGGTCGCTCCCCAGTTGTCCCTCACACAACCGCGAGAGAGCTCTAGGTTAGTCGTCTTTTACCACAAGCCTGCCTAGAGGGTTGAGTTTTTTTTTTAACCCGGAGACTCCATGGGGGAAAACACTTTATAGTTAAACAACTTAAAATGAGCTAATTATATAATTATAGTCGGTATTTATTGGCTTTGTCTGTTACACAGTTGGAGTGATTGGGGACATGAAATGCCCTTAACCATATGAAACATGAAAATTACAAATTTGCACTTATGTATAGCAAAATGTTATGGTCATCCTGTTAAGCTGTATCGTGTGTATGATTTGGTTATTAATCCCAGAATTACAATTTCAACATGAAATATACATGGCTTCTGACGTGATATATGAGGAGTTGATTTGGTATAAGTTATGGTATTAATTTGTCATGCACCATGGCTTATACTTCTTACAGATGCATTCTGAGTGTATTTCACATTGTAATAATATAGAATTTATTAAAGCGTCTTAAATTCGCGGGTGTCATCGTGGCTGAGATCGTTAGCACGCCATTTCAGCCCAATGACCCTGGAGCCTCTCACTAGTGCGGTCCCTGTGAGTTCAAGTCCAGCTCATGCTGACTTCCTCTCCAGCCGGACGTGGGAAGGTCTTCAGTAACCTGCAAAAGGTCGTGGGTATCCCTGGGCCCTGCCCGGTATCCTCCGACCATTTCCTGGTCGCCGTCGTACAACTGAAATATTCTAGAACACGGTGTGAAAGACCAATTGAAGAAACAAATATAATCATGTACCCCAACTGGTAGCAGAGGCCTCTTTGGCCGAGGGGCTTATCACGTCAGCGCGGCGCAATGACCCAGATGCATGTCGCCAATGTAAATTCAAGTCTAGCTCATGCTGGATTCCTATTCGGCAGTACGTGGGGAGGTCTACGGATGATCGTGGGTTTCCCACGGGCTCCGCCCCCTCCCACCATAATGCTGGTGGCCGTCGTACAAGTGAAATAGTCTTGATTACGGCGTAAAACACCAATGAAGTAAAATAAATGAGCAATTGCTGGCAAGAGAAATAGTTTGTTTAATATTTTCCAAGTTCATTTCTGCATTTTCTTTTAGGTTTGACCCGTTTTCAGCCCATTAGTACGCAGAATTTTAAAAAAAGGTTGAGTCCATTTTTGTCACCTTTATATGCTGTTGTACAGATTCTTTTGTGTGTGCGACATAACCAACAAATTGCACAAAAAGCGTTAACTGTCTTCCTTTTATCGGCTTAGTTCATTGTACTCTACACGGCTATGGCGACGACTGATGAATTGATTTGCAAAGTTATTGGAATCTACGCTAATTTATAGTTTATTCTTGTAAAATGGTGCAGGTATGCGGCAAAGCAACAAGTTAACCATACATGTTAAAAAGATAGGTGTAATCAATTCAAGTATGGTTTTGTGTGCATCATCTTGAGATATAGTATTTTAACCTGTGCTATTGCGCCTAAATCCTTACACTGACGAACTACTGAGCACAAGAAATGACCGGCCATCATTGAATAATATTTAGTTCTAATGGTAATGGCTACGATTACTACTACTACTACCACTTGCATTGCTTGCCATATTTCCTATGTTTACAACAGCGTGTTGTAATGACAGATATTTTGTTATAAACGTTACAATTTTTTATAAACAGATAAATAAAAGACTATGAGTCACACCACCTTTCGGTTGATGCATCCAGATTTATTTATCAGAATATACATTTTTGCACTGGTATAATGGCGAAAAAAGTTTTTTCTACAACGGAAATTATTAGAATAACAGATAAAGCTATCTCTTTCATTCATTGCAATGGCTTAGAAACATAATGATTTCACACCTTATGACAGGTGATAAATCGATGTCATCAATGCAGTCTTTAGTGTAGCTCAGGGTGCTCCGTTACTCTTGGTGTGACGTTGCTAGGCTCCGTTACATTGAGTTGGATTGTTCTTAGACATGGAAACACACCTTTGACGTAGTTCCTAAATTGTCTGAAGAATAAAACAAATTAAAAATGATCACAGTAAAGGGTAACAAAAATAAGTGAAGGAAATAAGGTAACAAGATGAACACAAGAACATGCAAATATACAGTCTGAACACATGGTTTCACCGCCAGCTTCAAACTATTTCTACGACAGACCATTTGAATCTTTTTAATCTGTTGAAAGACTGCAATGTTTCTGATAAAGTGACGTAATCCGTGTTAGACAATGAAATCCCTGTACGAGTTAAATACCTTGCCAAACGAACACAGATTTACATTGGTTAGAGTGGGGGGGGGGGGGTATCTTCAGTAATAATTATACAAACAAACGCAGCAACTGCCAAGCCTTGTACACGTTATTCTCACAAAATAAAATCTACTTCAGCAAAACCTGGCATCATGATCGTCTACAAGTGAACCAAAACAGTTTCAATACTTTAAAATCAATCAATACCACTGAATTTGTTGAAATTTATTTTTGACCCTAACCCTTTAAAGATACTCTCCCGCTGGTCACCACAATATCCCTGACTGTTTCACGTCTAAAGCTCGACTCCTCAAACGGTATTTAAATTATCGTGGTGTTTAAATTATGTCTTGGTGTGTCGGCAACGTTCATATTGAATCATATATACTCCATAAACTATCACGACAGTATTGAGAATGTACAAAATCGTCGTGAAGTCAGGCCACGACTTGGCAGTCGTGATATTTTGTTGCTTGCGTCATAGTTTAATCATGCAGTTATCCTGATTCGATCGCAAATATCGCCATTTGGTCTGGGTTTATCGCCATTAAGGAATGTCCCTCTTTTGTCTTAAAAGGCTGCCGGTAATTGGTCACGGCTCGCTCAATCTCGGGACCTCCTTGGGCCGAGGAGCGAGTCGAGTCGATGCTGGAAGTTAAGGAAGCATAAAGGCAAAATATTGTTCAACAACGCCTTTTACTTGCAATATTCGGGGCATCTCGGTAGCCAGGCTCTTAATCAGAACCTCCTACCCGTGATGACCCCCTAGACTGGTGCTCCACAATGACATTCATTAATTCATTAAAATTCATCCTTTTGTTTTAAAACGGGCTCTCCAGGGTGTAGCTGGAACCTTAAAACGTAAAAAAAAACTGACATCCGGGGACATTCTCATTGAACGTCGGACATACCAGTGTGTATTTAAAAACCAAAAACAATATATCTTATCAGGAGGCCTGTAAACTGTCCTCTCTTTGTAATATTTCACTGCAATCTTCGTTTGCCAATGTGGTCAAGCGAGTAGCCTTTGTTGCTACTCAAACATCATTGACTTGGACCCCAATAGAAACGACAAACCTAGTTTTATTTCTATGCCACTTCTGGCTAACCCTGCGCTCAATTTCTGCTCAAACCAGACAAAAAAAGCAGGAGAGCAAATAAAACCAGTAAATAATCAATATCAAGCTGAAAAAGCTGAACCTAATCAATCCAAAACAAAAACTGCCAAAACCAAGTCCGCAAATAAATCCCATAGTGATCATGACAGACCTAGGTGTCCCACACAGCTTCCCTCCACTAGGGACCCTGTGCAAACTTTTACTAGGTTTGGATCTTTGGAGGACGTTGCATCAGATGGGGATGTGATGGATACATCACACGCACCTGGGAGATCTTCCAGCCGATCTCCACGAAAGGGTTGTCCCCGGTCCAGACATAAAGAGAAATCTCCTATACGTCTCCCTCCGTAATGTCTATATATGACAAAATTATACAGTGGAATTGTAGAGATCTTAAAGTTAATTTTGTTGAGTGAGTTAGTGCTTGGGGTTTAACGTCGTACTCAACAATTTTTCAGTCATATGACGACGACAGTTTTGTTGAAATAACACTGTTATTTCAATCATTAAATCCTATTTCCCTTTGTCTTCAGGAAACTCACCTGAAGACATCTGATAAAGATACAATGACTCTTAAAAATTATTCTTTATACAGCACTTATTCAAATGAATGAATGATTATTTTTGAAATGAAGTCAAAAAGGATATGCTTAATGCAGTATTGGGTATTACATCCAACACACTCGGGAGCACTACTTCCATCTAAAATAAAATTGTGTGTTAGACCGGAATGCCCAGTACATCTTGTTAAAACTACTTGTTCTCTAGGAGACATGGCAAGAGCATCAGAATTACATCCAATGATAGGATGAATAACATGCAGTTTGTTATGGACCTGGAAGTTCCATTCACCCTGCCAAAGGCGACGAATATATTTAAGAATATTAGACTTACAATCAATGTACGGGATTTTAATTTTAGATATGGGTTTATTAGGGGCAGCTTTCGCCTCACTGTGTGTGACTGTGTTTTAATGGATACGAATATGACTTGGTATCCAACAGAATATAATATCTTTACCTCTTGTAATTAATTTTCTATGCATGGCAAAAATTTGAAGGATCAACCAATTTTTAAATTTTTTATTTTCAATTGCCAAAAGACAAACATTATTATATTAACTTATTATAAGTTTGGACAGGGTTTCTAGTGGCCTTAGAGGGACGCCCCAGGGGGCCACAAGGTTTATTCCTTTTATGATTTTTCAGATTTTCAGATTTATTTTTGTCACGCGTTGCTTTCTGTGAAGAATCAACGGGTTTATGAGATTTGGATTTGTGTTGTCAGATGAAAAAAATGCTGGGTAATCAGGTAAAGTATTATGCTTTTTAGAAAAGTTTATATCAGTTTGTGGTGAGGAGCTGGCTGTGTTATGTAAGGAATTCATAACGAGTTTCTGTGGCTGTTCTTTGCCAATGGGCCAAGTAAAAGTTATTTGGACAGAAACAATGGCTTTCCTTACAAAACTGGCATACGTAGATGTAGTAACACCATGCGTGACAGAGACCAGACGTTTCGCTTCCTGATACAATATGTTACATGTATTTTTACACTTTAGGGTTAGACTTTAGGGATTTCTTTTTTCTTTTTGAATAGAGGGCAGCCATTTGAAAAGGCCATGTGGGCTCCACTTCAGTTGAAACATTTTATTGCTTTTGTGCAGTCGAAGCCCTCGTGACCTGCTTCCGCACACCAGTGTCTTGTGGCATTGACTCCTACCATGGCCAAACCGCTGGCAGGAGAAACACACGGATGGGGCTGGGTATAAACAACTCTCCCCTTACACTATATGGCCCGATAAATATAGATGACGGAAGTGACGGTTTATTGAATGTTAACATATATGTGTTGCTTTTAATGAGATTCCCAACTGTTTTAATTACGAAGCGTTTTACATTTTCACTTCTTGGTGTTTTAACTCTTCAGTTATTTTTTGTTCAGTTCATTCAAAAATGTCTTGGTCCCTGTCACGAATTATGCCATGACAGCTGCTTAATGTATTATGTTGGGAAACAGAAACAGGCTGCTCTCCTATATTTTGAATTTTTAGTAAATTGATATGTTGTTGCTTTCTGGAAAAATCTATTCAGATTTTCCAGACATGTTTTAACGTTCCTCCGTAACTTTCTAATGTTTACGACTGGGTTTATTTCCATGTTGTATATATTTTTATTAGATATAAGCAAAAATGTAGGAAAAACATCTTTTTCTGCTTCAATTTCTAGTTGGTACTCATTTCTCCTTTTTTTAACAACGACTGTTGAAGGTTGAGACAAGGCCATGATGTATGTTTTATTAATTTCACTCTACGTGTTCGCCACCCGCCACTTAGGGCCAACAAGGGGCCTCCGTGGCTCAGTCGGTTAGGGCGCTGGCGCAACGTAATGACCCAGGAGCCTCTCACCAATGCGGTCGCTGTAAGTTCAAGTCAAGCTCATGCTGGCTTCCTCTCCGGCCGTAAGTGGGAAGGTATGTCAGCAACCTGCGGATGGTCGTGGGATTCCCCCGGGCAATGCCCGGTTTCCACCCACCATAATGCTGGCCGCCGTCGTATGAGTGAAATATTCTTGAGTACGGCGTAAAACACCAATCAAATAATAAATAATAAACCAACAAGGGTGACTCTATCTCTGCCGATGACCAGCAGAGAATAAGAGACGGGGAATCCACGCAAGGTATACTCGAACAGATCGAGTTATACCAACAAGGTTAAATCCAATATACTCGATAGACCAAGTAGCCATCGCCTTCTACACTGACCCCGAACAAGATCGTCTGAGGAAAACCCAACATCACAGTAGGTGAAAGAATAACAAACTGGACCAAGTGTAGGGCTGACGCGACCTGCCGATTGATCGGAACCAGCCCATCCGACACCCTGTCTTTCTCCAAGTAAGGGCCAAAGTGGCGTGTTGGGCGTGAGGATCTCGCAAGACTAACACGCCCTCAGCCACCAGTACCCCGTCATCAGAGATTACAAGTCGCAACCCACGGCAAACAGGTTCGTCGTCCGTTTTTAGAACGTGTAGCTTGGTGGAAATTCGATGAAGCACATTGGATCGCGTTATTAAAATTTACTGGGCTGGTATTACGAGCGGCCGATAGAACTATCCCTAAAACTTCGACAAATCCAAAAGTAAAGCTTGGTATGATAATGACTGTTGCAAAGCCATTTAGGACCGCAAAAAGGCCGAGCGAAATTTTAATATGTAAGGTCTGGAACATTGTTCACAAACTTAAGGACAAAAACAATGAAGCATTTAAAGGATTGAGATAATATATTAGCTTCTCCAACCGATGTAGGTAATAAACTGGCTGAGACAATTTCCAAGAAATCTTATCAGAATTATACTTCAGAATTCCAAAATATTAAAAACCAGAAGGAGAAAATAAAATTACCCCTTATCTTCTAAGAATTTAGAAGGTTATAATTTTAATATCGAGAAACTTGAAACTGCATTTAAAAAGGCCCATGATACTGCTTGTGGTACTGATAACGTGTATTATAAGTTTCTGAATCATTTTACCACCTGAGCCACTGGAGAATCTCTTGGACTTGCTTAATGATATTTGGACAACTGGTAATTTTCCATTGTTATGAAGGGAGGAGTTTATTATTCCGTTTCCCATACCGGGTAAGGATCATACTGATCCAAATAACTACCGTTCCATAGCTCTTACTTTGTGTCTGTAAGACTATGGCTCGGATGGTTAATGATAAACTTGTTTGGTTTCTTGAAACTAACGAGTTACTTTCTGATATTCAATGTGGTTTTCGACAAGGTAGATCTACTATGGATCACCTTGCTGGATTCGAATCCTTTATTTGCGATGGCTTCATCAATAACGAAAACGTGGTGTCCATATTTTTTTATCTTGAATAGGCGGACGACACCATATGGAAATACGGTATTTTAAAAAACCTGGCGGATATGGGATTTAAAAGTCCCTTACCTTTTTTGTATCTCAATTTTTATCTGATCGTGAGTTTAAAGTATGGGTTGGGTCCACTATTTAGGACTCTTATGAGCAGAAAATGGGTGTACACCAGGGCAGCATTTCAGCATAAAAATAAACACCCTAGCAAAAACACTAACATCTGGCACAGAGGGTTCTTTATAAGTGGATGATTTCCTTATATGCCACCGAGGTAAAAATATGAATAACACCGAACGTCAATTGCAACTTTGTCTCAATCTTGAGACAGGGCAACTGAAAACGGTTTTAAATTTTCAACGTCTAAAACCGTCGGTATGCATTTTTGCAATAAACGGAAACTTCATCTTGGCCCTGAGCTTAATTTTTGTGGTGAACAGGTTAAAATTGTTAGAGAAACAAAATTTTTAGGTATATTATTTAATACTATCTTTCATCCCTCATAAAAATGCTTAAAGCTAAATGTACAAAGGCTCTCGATATAATTAAGGTCGTGTCTAGCACCAGTTGGGGTGCTGACCGATCAGTTCTACTTAATTTATATCGTTCTCTGGTGAGGTCTAAATTGGACTATGAATCCATCATTTACGGTTCCCCTAGGAGGTCATATATTAAAATGTTGGATCCTGTTCATCACCAAGGTTCGAGGCTCAGCCTTGGTGCTTTTAGAACCTTACCAGTAGAGAGTATATACGTGGAGGCAAGTGAGCATTTATATAACCGACATATAAAACTGAGCCTTTAATATGCTACAAAGCTTAAAGCACATCCAACAAACCCTGAATACGACTGTGTTTTAATCCATCATATGTAGATAAATTTAAATGTCCTAACAAAAACCCTCCGTTCGGTCTTCGTGTACGGGACCATATTGTGGAATCTTACATCAAGCTGGAGGATATAGCTCCGGTGTCTTTTCCGGCGTCTCCTCCCTGGCTCTTTCCGCACCCTATACTAATATTTAATCTACGTAAATATAATAAATCAAGTACAAATCCTCTATAATTCAGCAAACTTTTCCTGAAATCAAGGCTGATTATATGGATTATAAATTTATATACACTGACAGGTCAAAAGATGGGGACAGGGTTGCGGCTGCCTCAGAGCAGCGGGTCACATCTCTTAAGCCTTCCCAGCATTGGGAGGGCTTAAGAGGTATTGGGCATTCTCATATAACACACAATTTTATCTTAGATGGGAGCAGTGCTCACGAGTGCGTTGGATATGTTGCTTAATATGGCATCAAACATATCCTCGTTGACAATGTAGACTTTGCCCATGTTCGGCAAAGATTCTACACGGTCAAATCTATATATGATGTATTTGACATCACCGCTGGCGATGTTGTCATAAAATATTTTAAGGCCATTGGCCTATTACATAAAATATAAATTTTAATTGTCATAAATATTTATAGATAAACATATAGATTTCAAGATATACTATTTTTAAAATATGCTGGTTTGGAGTTTTAACTTGTTATGTATGACTATTTAACGTTTTCATGTACTGTTAGTCTGCGGACCTTTTGTGAAAGCATAACAGGCCCTGTTATATATGTACAGCGCGGACCTGGTGGAAAGCACCTTGTTCAATGCTTTGTTTATTTAACTGGCTGTTCATTGGCTGTTAATTCTGTGTTTAAAAATAGTTGAATCCACCTGGGACGTATATAAGCCGTGTTTTCTGTGCAGAGTGGAGGTTTTTTTTGCTGCATCCACTGGGAGCCAGGAGAGTGTGAGACGCTCTCGTATCGAGTCCATTATATTGATATGAGCTGGTGATGCCAGTTTCATTTGGGAGGACAGATTTTTATGCCGGCACCGTTTGTGTACCACAGTTGTACTGATGTCTGGTTTATGTGAATTTCTGCGGAAGTCACGTTTATTGGTGTTCGGATCTTCATTATGATTATACAGTGTTGACTGTGTAGTTTGTTTAACACGCTGACCTCACCTGACCGACAAGGTCGTTACGGACTCTAAACTGAAGTTTTCAGTTTTGCAAAGGACGTTCGTTCTGCCACAAGGTGACATTACTCTACGTCTCTGAACGGCTCGTTTGTGAGTTTCTGCGGGAGCTGTGACTGTTCTAAAGTGGATTATACCTCCATGCCTGTATTTACCCTGTGTTGTGCTCTGCGGGTGTGACGTCATTCAAATGCTTGACTGTTCCAGTTCTAACCTGTGTACTGTGTTCGCGTTCGCTAACGTAGCGAAGTACCTGACTGGGACAATTTGTGACTTGTGTGAATTGTGTGTTTATCCCATGCTCTTTACGTTGGATTTCCTGGAATACGTTCCTTGGGATGCAAAGGTGAACTGGAAACTTTTAAAGACCGGTAATACTGATGTGTATGTTTTTTTATGTTGTTATTGTTGAACTGTCTGTAAAACTGTACGTCTCATTTTATATATAAAGCATTGTTTACATTGTAATATTGAGTCACTGAGTCTGTTTTCTGTTGCTGTTTTCAATACCGTAACAACTTGGATTGAAAACAGAGTTAAACTCGGTGGTAACTCTCCCGGGTTTGAAAGAATATTGCATTGTATTAGTGTTATTGTATGCTAAATGTGATAGACAACACAGCGTTTTCAGTAGTTCTAATGACCTAAATTTCACTTTCAGTGAACATCCCTGATTCTGTTTAAGCCATTGAGCTACTGTTTCAGCATTCAGTATTCACATAAACAGATATAATAAAACCTCATTTAGGCATATTGACAAGAGGCTATTCACCGGTTTCATCTCACCACTTTCCCGTTATCGCATTGTCGTGGCTGCTCTGGTTTTACTCCGTAGGCTGTATTTTAATTGTACCTCAACACACACGAGAGCACTGCTCCAGCGGAGAATAAAATAGTGTGTTGAACAGGAATGCCCAATGGCATACTTCGTTAAAGCTACTTGATCTCTACGATGCATAAGAATTAATAGTACATGACAGGGTGATCTACATGCAGTTTGCCATGCACATGTAGGTGCCATTCCAAGCGAAACGGAATATTCCGAACCGTACATCTTAACTCACGAAGTTGAAACTGCCTCTACTCGGTGAGCGCGGAAGGCAGAGCACGGCGTCCCCGGGCGTGGTATGGCAATTACGAGGTTCTGGGTGTCAATAGCTGCTTTCATGCACCAGACTACTCCGAAAACCTATAATCCAAATAGCCAGTTATTGTTGATTGATGTTCATGAGCTGAATGTTAGAGTTTTCTGTATACTGGCCAGCTGTTGAAGATGGACTCAAGACGTCACCATTGAGAGTGCTGCTCTAGATCCTACCTACACCACAAGCAACTGCTGGAACATGAGAGGAATGTCCACAAGGCAAGATCCCTGCTCGCCAGCAGAGCCAGTCGAAGTGAGGACAAGACATCGAGGCCGTCGGGTTCCAGGGACCGATCACGCAGATGGTCGGATAAGAGACTAGGCAGTGCTGTAGTCCAAGTTGTGACTTGCTGTTACATCAGCTGGTAGCTGGAGCGAGCTCGTCACTCGACAACCAGAAGCTACAACGGAGGACGTTGGTTATTCTACTCAAGATAATGCCAGCAATGACGTGAACGTAGTGATGAGTGTTTGGCCCAGACTCCCTACAACAACGCACAACCACCGGCAGAACCGGCAGACTTTTGTGGATGTCCCTATGGGTACCAGCCCTACAAGGGTGGTCCCACTTGAGTTAGTTCAAGTGCATCGCTTATATAAGGTCCTAGACGGGTGAAGTAACAGACGAGATCCGGGCGTAATCTTGGTGGACATCAAAGTCAGTGATTTGAAGGAAGTGAGACTTCGCCAAGGCACCAAATGTGCACAATCACATACAGATACGTCAGTCCGGCGTAAGCAATATACCTGGACTTTGTTGAATTTATAGGCCGGTAGGCAAATCGTCAAAAGAAACGTCGTTTGTCTTTTTTGTTGGAGACCTCCCAAGAGCTGGGAAGATTCTCCGCATTGTTTATTAACCTACGACGAGGACGCTGTGACCTAGAAGAAAGGCGGTGGTTTAACGGTTATAGGTTAATAGACCAAGCTAAGCCTATAGTGGAAGCCACGATATGTACAGAACAGAGGCTTAAAAGATGTCTAGCAGGGTTGATTGGCTGAAATACGACGGCGCCAAAGCTGCAAAAATTGCAACTGGCCAGTTGTTTTCAGCGGGCGCTATATACGCCGGTCAGAAAACGTGCGCAGCGAGCGGAATACGTGCAGCACCATTGAACCGGACTGGACCAGAGATAGAGAGGAAGGTACGGTTGCTTTGGCCGTGAGGCTGTCTAATGAACCGGTAGGAAACTTGCCTTAGCCGCGGTGATTCGGAAAGCGGTGTCGCTCCGGTGTTTTTAGTAGATCGAGGTCCAGTGTCTTTACCACCGCTACTCCACTCGGTTGTGCACAAATACCGCTCAGCGCAAGTAATCAACTTGACGTTTTCCAGTCCATATTGGGTGAAAACTGCCGCAGAAATTTATTTCTTCACTGGATATGAAGGTGATAAAGAGCCACATTATGACAGTTATACAGGTCTGGTAATGCAAGTTCAAACACCATGTATATAATGTATTTTCAGTGTCCATTTCTGTACGCCCTTCCACCGGTCACCAGATCTCCCAAAGCCCCATGGGGTTTAGTTGAAAAAAATGTGTATACATTCTGTTTATTATTTAATACAAAACGTATCATCAATACCCATAAAGTATTTTCTCTCAGTTTATGCTGGTCACAATGCTAAAGATACTGTAAAGTATTTATTATTCGCTGGATTTTCTTCAAAAATATGTTCGTGGAAATTAATTTTAGCGTATTTAAGAGCATACTGAAAAACAAATCTTAAAATGATAAAAGTTTCCAAGGTATAATATGGCCAAAATTATTCAAGCACGCCAAACAGGTGTCATCATGGGTGGCTTTAAACCCTCTTTGTCTTCTTGTCACTTCTTTTCGAAACCCCCGTGGGGTTTCCGGGGTGATAAGAATAGGACCTCAGCCCTCTAGGCAAGCTTGTCGTAAAAGACGAGTAACCTAGAGCTCTCCTGTGTGAGCCCGGTGAATATAATAGGCTCACATCTTTCCGATTGTGTGAGAGACAAATGGGGAGCGACCTGATTGCCGTGGGTTGCGACCCGTAATCTACGACGACGGGATCCTGGTTGCTGAGGGTGGGTTGGTCTGCGAGATCCTCACGCCCAACATGTCACTTTGGCCCTTACTTGGGAAGAGACGGGAGGTCGGATGGGCCCGGTCCGATCAATTGGCTTGGTCATGTCTTGCCTCTGCGCGGTCCAAATTGCTTCATTAACAGCACATCATTTAGCGAACAAATGTTATTTCTGAAATATCGTTTACGGGTCTACGCTTTGAGCCGGTGGCTCATGAGTCAATCGAGTAGATTGAATTTAACCTTTGGTATAAATCAATCTGTTCGAGTATGCCTCATATGGGATCCTTGGTGTCTTTCCTGCTGGGTATTCCCAGGTTCAGGCATCGCCCTTGTTGGCAGTCCGTGGTGGGTGGGGAACATATGGGGTTAAATTTATATCTATATGTCATGTCTACCTTAAAACTTACTTCAAATATTCCGAATATATCTAGTACATCTTCCTCTCAGCCGACTTTGTCTTCAAGTGCTGATAAAAAGAGGAAGTTGTCTGACTCACTGGATAATGAACAGAGCAGTTGGCCGGCTTTCATTGTTCTCTGAACTAAGAGTAAACAAAAGCCGGCTTCAAAAATTCATCCGTTTCTTTTGCATAGGGCCCTCCTGGCCGCAGCTGGAACTCTTAAAAACGTTAAAAAACTTAGATACGGAGACATTCTCATTGAATGTTTCTGGCAACAACAGTCAAAAAATTTACTTAAATTAAATAAAATATCTAACATATCTATTTTCACGTCCCCTCACCATTGCCTGAACAGCTGTCAGGGAATCATTCGTGACAGGGATGGTGATATAACTGACCTGACTGAGGAAGAAATTCGCCAAGAACTAAATTCACAGGGTGTTACTAGAGTGAAACGCTTCGTTACAAAGAAATCTGGTAACTTTAAACTTAATACATGCCTGCTTACCTTTAACACTACCTCCCTTCCGTCTCATATCCACGTTGGCCCGCATAGGGTTAATGTGGATTTATATATCTCCAATCCTACACGTTGTTTTAATTGCCACAGATTTTGGTCATGGCAAGGGACAACGTAAAAACAAACTCATTTGCTTCAGATGCGGCAGTGAAGAGCATGGTGGCTTCGACTGCAGCAACACAGTTAAGTGTTACAACTGCAGTGGAGATCACATGGCCTCCTCAAGGCACTGTCTGCTTTTCGTTAAGGAAAAGCAAATTATGAACTTGAAAATTAAAAACAATATCTCCTATCAGGACGGCCGGAAATTAGCCTCACTTTCTAGTACTTCTCTACCGACTTCGTTTGCCAATGTGGTGAAGCGAGTAGCAACTGTTGCTACTCGAACCTCTTGGACTTGGCCCATTGGAAACGACAAACCGAGTTACGTTTCTGTGCAACTTCCATTTCAACCTTCATTTAGTTCTTCCTCAACTTAAACTCCTTCAAAAGAACAAATAAAAACAGTAAATAGTATAGAACACCCTGGTAAACCAGCTGAGCCCAATTGCCCTAAAAATGACAAAAATAAGTCCAAAAGTCAATCTCAAAATAATAATAAAATAACTAATAAACCTGGTGGCCCCACAGAGCATCCCTCTAAGGCCACTAGGGATCCTATCCAAACTTTCAATAAGTTTGGATCGTTGGAGGGCGTTGGTCCTTCAACATCAGATGCGGAAGTGATGGATATATCACCCGCATCAGGGAGATCTTCCAGCCGATCTCCATGAAAGGGTCGTTCTCGGTCCAAACATAAAGCGAAATCTCCTATACGTCTCCCTCCATAATGGCAATATATGACAAAATTGTACAGTGGAATTGTCGAGGCCTGAAATTTTATTGAAATAACACAGCTTGCCCAATCATTAAATTTTATTGCCCTGTGTCTTCAGGAAACTCACCTGAAGACATCTGACAAAGACAAAATAACTTAAAAATTACTCATTATACAGTACGTACTCAAATGAAGAAGAGAGAGCTGAAGGCGGCTATTCTATCTTCGTCAATAACAATATTATTCACAGCCCTGTTGCTCTGGATACAGAGCTTCAGGCTGTGGCTGTTCGTGTTTCATTATGTGAAACAATCACATTATGTTCAGTGTATATTCCCCCGAACATTTCTTTGTCAGCTTTGCAGTTATATAATTTAAAAAAAAAACAGTTGCCAAAACCTTTTATACTTATGGGAGATTTTAATTCCCATAACCCCCTATCTGGCAGTAACGATATAAATGATAAAGGCAAGATCGTAGAAAACTTCTTATTTAACAAAGAATTGTGTTATTTCAATGATGGTTCTAATACCTATTTACATCCAGGTAATGGCGCTTATTCTGCTAACGATCTCTCTATCACAGATCTATCACTTCTCCCGGATTTTTCTTGGAAGGTGCATGACGATCTTTGTGGTAGTGACCATTGTCCTATAATCCGAGAATCACTTCTAATTCTTTAGAACGTGTAGCTAGATGGAAATTCCATAAAGCAGGTTGGATCGCATTTGAGATGTTTTGTGAGGCTGATATCACCTTAGAGACTCTCAATGCAGCAGATAATCCTATGTTAAAATGTAATCAGCCTGTTTTAGAAGCCGCTGACAGAACTATCCCTAAGACCTCGACAAATCCCAAATCCAAAAGTAAACCCTGGTACGACAATGACTGTTGTAAAGCCATAACGCACCGTTAAAAGACTCAACGCAGATTTAATCATTGCCCTACTGATAATAATTTAAACCAGGTTTGTAATTTTAGAGCTAAGGCTCGTCGATTACTCAAGTCCAAGAGACGATCTTGTTGGTGGAACTTTGTTTCAGGCATTACGTCAAAAACACCCATGCGTAAGGTTTGGAACATGGTTCAGAAACTTAAGGGCAAAAATAATAAAGCCAAAGTCCAGCATTTTAAAGATGGAGATAATATGTTAACCTCTCCATCCGATATAGCCAATAAATTAGCTGAGACAATTTCCAAGAAATCTTCTTCTGAGAACTATACTAAACAATTCCAACATATTAAAAACTAGAAGGAGAAAACTAAATTGCCTTTTTCTTCCAAAAATTTAGAAGATTATAATTGTCCTTTTAATATCAAGGAACTTAAAACTGCATAAAAAGGCCCACGATACTGCTTGTGGTCCCGATAACGTATATTAGAAGTTTCTGAACCATTTACCACCTGAGCCACTGGAGACTCTCTTGGACTTGCTTAGTAATAATTGGATAACTGGTAATTTTTCCACCGTCATGGAGGGAGGCGTGTATTAACCCGGTCCCTAAACCGGCTAGGGATCATACTGATCCAAATAATTACCGTCCCATAGCTCTTACCAGCTGTGTTTGTAAGACTATGGAACGGATGATTAATGATAGACTTGTTTGGTTTCTTGAAACCAACAAGTTACTTTCTAATATTCATGGCTTTTTTCGTCAAGGTAGATCCACTATGGATCACCTTGTTCGAATCGAAACCTTTATTCGCAATCGATTCATCAGTAACGAACATGTGGTGCCCATATTTTAATATAATATTTGATAGTAAGCTATCTTTTAAACCTCATATCAAAATGCTTAAAGCTAAATGTACAAAGGCTCTCGATATAATTAGGGTCGTGTTTAGCACCGATTGGGGTGCTGACCGATCAGTTTTACTTAACTTATATCGTTCTCTGGTGAGGTCTAAATTGAACTATGGATCCATCATTTACGGTTCCGCTAGGAAGTCGCATTTTAAAATGTTGGACCCAGTTCATCACCTAGATTTGAGGCTCAGCCTTGGTGCTTTTAGAACCTCCCCAGTAGAAAGTTTATACGTGGAGGCTAATGAGCATTCATTATATAATCGACGAATAAAACGTAGCCTTCAATACGCTAGTAAGCTTAAAGTACATCCAACAAACCCTGCCTACGACCGTGTTGTCAATCTATTTTATGTAGACAAATATATTAAATGTCCTAACAAGATTCCTTCGTTAGGTCTTCGCATACGGGACCATATTGTGGGAGCTAACACCAAGCTGGAGGATATAGCTCCAGTGTCTTTTCCGGAGTCTCCTCCATGGCTTCTTCCACAAACTAAATTAATATTTGATCTTCGTAAATATAATAAATTAAATACAACTGCACTTATAATTCAGCAAAGTTTTGCTCAAATCAAGGCTGATTATATGGATTATAAATTTATATATACTGACGGGTCAAAGGATGGGGACAGAGTTACGTCTGCGGCTGTCTTAGAGCAGCGGGTCACTTCTCTTCGCTTGCCACCTTCATCTTCTATCTTTTCTGCAGAGGCCAGAGCTATACGCCTGGCCTTATCATATGTTTCCTCTGCGCATGCCCAGAGGGCAGTGATATGCAGCGACTGGCTGTCTTGCCTTTTCGCGATTCAGAATAATAAATTAAAAAATCTACTGATACTTGAGATAATAGCCAAACACCGAAAACTAATTAAAAGAGGTAAAGATATTATATTCTGTTGGATACCAAGTCACACTGGTATCCATGGAAACACAGGCGTGGACAGGGAAGCGAAAGCTGCCCTATATAAACCTGTATCTCGGGTCAAAGTTCCTTTTATACTGACACGAAATCTAATATTCTTAAATATATTTGTCGCGTTTAGCAGGGTGAATGGGACTTGCAGATCCATAATAAACTGCATGCCATTTATCTTGTCATTGGCTACAATGCCTATACTTGTCAAATATCTCGTATAGACCAAGTCGTTTTAACGAGGTGTCGTGTTCGGCATTCTCATCTGGCACACAATTTTATCCTAGATGGGAGCAGTGCTCCCGAGTGTGTTGGATGTGACGCTGAATATGGCATCAAACATATCTTGATTGACTGTGCAGCTTTTGCTTATGTTTGGCAAAGGTTCTACACGCTGGCATCGCTGGCGATGTTGTCAGAAATTATTTGAAGGCCATTGGACTATATCATAAAATATAAATTTTAATTGTCATAAATATCTCTAGATAAACAGTTATATACATATAGATTTATACATGTACTATAACCCTGGTTTACGAGTTTTAACTCTTTTTTTTTATACGATTTTAAACATGTCTGTACTTTTTGTTTTACTTTTTTGATGTTCATATTATCATATCGAAAACCTTAACGGTCTCGCGTTTTCACCTTGTTCTCGCCACGATATGGCTGAAATATTGCCGATGTGGCGTTAAGCCATAATCATTCATTTATTCATTCATTCTTTTCAAATCATTGATGTGTACTTTTAAATACTTTGCAAGGTCACCAGGTTGAGCAGCTGAACGCAAAACATATGAATTCACCACTAACTAAATCAACACGATAATTTTTGCATTGTTTTCAGTTTTAATCGTCCTCTGTAGCAGGTCAGAAACCGCAAACACTGCCGTAGCTGTCAAACAGCCATTGTGGTGTTAGGCACATTTCACAGTTTGTTAGAAGCTCACTCACGGGACCACAGGATAGACACAGCTAACAGGATTGCGTTTATCAGAGCGACATTAACTAGAAGCTAGCACGTATCTACTCTTGGTATCCACTTTTCTTTCACTTTATGGGCATAACCATGATTGATCAAACTAAGGACAAATAAATTCCCACTTTGTTTTATACTCATCAAGCCTTAGCACCAGAGTTTGTATATATTTCAATCATAACTTGTCTTCCCTTCCTTGCTCTTAAAAATTTAGCTGGTCCGTCGGGCTTTCTTAGCGCAACTCCCATCACCCTGGCAAAGAATTGACTTTATTATTATTAGAGTGTATGATTCAATATTGGATTTTTTTTTCGCTGGAATTATTTTGACGGTAAATTATTGTCTGCGAAATCCGCGAAAATTAGTTCAAACCGAAAATTAAGTAGTTCACAGTATTCCCTTATATATTTCCTGAAGATGTGTTTATTCTGATATATATTGTGTTCACCTGAACTGCTGTTTGTTATCAGAATCTACAAGTCGAAACACATTCGTATATCAGAGGTCAAGGAACACGAACGGTCAAGATCAAACTAACGTAGTAGACAGTAACAGTGTGATTTTTTAAAAAACGGGAAGAACTGATCAGTCCGTTCTGTTAGGTCAGAAACGACAATAAGCTACGGAATATGTTAATCGCAAATGTAAAAGAATACGTACCTGGAGAATACCATGTAAATTAGTGGGTTGAAAAAGCTGTTGCTAATACCCAATGAATTCAGTCCAAATGATACAGTTTGTGTCCACGGGAATATACCACCAGCGTACTGATAAATGTTAAGGGCTGTATCAAACACTACGGTTGGTCCCCAACTCAGAACAAACACAATCAGTGCCACTGCAAGCATCTTTACGACCTAAAAAAAAAGAGTTTATCAAATCAAGCTGATATTACAGTACCACTCATATGTTTTTCCCGAGCCTTAAATTTATATAAATTTAATAAATGTCCTAATAAGATTCCTTCGTTCGGTCTTCGCCTACGGGACCATAATGTGGAAGCTAGAGGAAAGAGCTGCAGTGTCTTTTCCTGAGTCACCTCTCTGGATTCTTCCACAACCTAAACTGATGTTTGATCTACGTAAATATAATAAATCCAATACAAATCGTCTTATAATTCAGTCAAGCTTTGATGAAATTAAGGCCAACTATAAGGATTATAAATTTTTATATACTGATGGGTCAAAGGATGGGAACAGAGTTGCGGCTGCTGCTGTTTTGCAACAGCGAATCTGACATCCTCTTCCCCGATCTTTTCTGCCGATCTGCCGAGGCCAAGGCTATGCTCCTGGCCTTGTCATGTTTCTTAGGGGATATGTGCCTAGGGGAGAGTGATATGCAGTGACTCTGGCAATAGAGAATAATAAACTTAACAATCCACATTCTTGATATTTTACCTCTACATACAAAACTAATTAAAAGGGGTAAAGATATTATGTTCTGTTGAAAACCAAGACATAATGGTATCCATGGAAACACAGTCGTAGAAAGGGATGCGAAGTCTGCCCTTAATAAACCCATAGCCCAAAATAAACTTTAATGCAGTGATTTTCGTGCAAATATTCTTAAAACTATTCAGGTCTGTAATAAACTGCAGGAAATTCACCGTCATTGACTATGATTCTTATACACATGGTATGTCTCGAAAAGACCAAGTTATTTTAATGAGGTGCCGTGTTGGACATTCTCGTTTAACACACAATTATATTCTCGATGGGAGCTATGTTTCCGAGTGTGTTGGATGCGGTGCTCAGTACGGCGTGAAACATATCCTAGTTGACTGGGTAGACTTTGCCCATGATCGTTCAAAGATTCTTCACAGTCAACACTATATTTGATTTATTTGACAGCATTGCTGGCGGTGCTGTCGTTAAGTATGCAAAGTCTATATATTGTCTATATCATAAAGTACTGTTCATTTATATAAATGTATATAAATTATGTATATATACGATGTTTTATATTGTTATAAGTATTTTGTGTTTTCCGAGTTTTAACTAAACTTTGTTAACTTTTAACTGTTTATAAACAAGTTCGTCTATTTTTCTTTATATTTTTAATGGTCTCATGAAAAACCTATTACTGGCTCATGTTTTGAACTTGTTCTCGCCACGATATGGGTGGAAAATTGGGTATGTAGTGTCCAACCATAATCATTCATTTATTCCACTCCTACGTCATCTCGGTTCCAAATCCTGCTTTTCATTACCTTTGCTCCAAGGCATCATGTTTCATGTTCTTGTCGTCTATCGAGTGTGGCTGCATGAGGTGGCTTTAGATTTATTCATCGCCAATACGGTGCACATCATTCAGCATTGGATGAACATGTGGAGACAAACTAAACACTATGAGCTTGAGTGATCCCTTATATTATTTACAATAAATTGTTTAACTGATTATGGTATATACTTCGTGATATTGATACAAAAGCATTTTTGCAAATGTTTCCTACTTAGCTAACAAGCGTGAAAACAGAACATGAACACGTAGTTATGATTTTCAGCTAACCACTACACATTAGGTAAATGCTCTAACAGTATATTTAAAAGTGGACATTGATAATGTGAATTAAACGTTTATCAGTAGCTTGTTCCATACACGAAGACCCTTTTATTATATGGACAGTGTGGCGACAATGGAAGCTCTCTAGAATGGTCTCTGCAAATAAAACGGATTATTTCTGTTATGAAAGCAGTGCACATTGGAAACTTGAATGATTAAACTTGAATGATTAAACAAGCCTGGCAATTCTCAGGGATTCTACATCAATTGTGGCAAGCACAGATAATCATTTACCGAGGCAAGAATATCTATCGCGCCGACCAGAAAATTTATTAATCGAATAGCCCTTTCTTCAAAAGAAACAATAGCTATCAGACCCAGGAGTCTCTCACCAATGCGATCGCTGTGAGTTCAAGTCCAGCTCATGCTGGCTTCCTCTCAAGCCGTACACGGGAAGGTCTGGCATCAACCTCGTCGTGGGTTTCCCCCGGGTTGTGCCCGGTTTCCACCCACTATAATCCTGGCCGCCGTCGTAAAGTAAAATATTCTTGAGTATAGCGTAAAACACCAGTCGAATACATAAACAAAATCAATCAATAGCCAGTATACGGATGGAATGAATGAATGAATGATTATGGTTTAACGCCACATCGGCAATATTTCAGCCATATCGTGGCGAGATCAAGGTGAAAAGACCAGACGGTTGAGGTTTTCGATGTGATGGTCAGAACATCACAAATGAAAAATAAATGTTTGGACGCCTTTGAAAACAGATAAGAACAGGCAAAACAGTTAAAACTCGTAAACCTGCATTTTTTAAAAATATTATATCAAGAAATGTATCTATAACTTTTTATTAATAAAATTTTTATTATGTTAATAAAAATTATATCTTATGACAAAGACCAATGGCTTTCAAATAATTTGTGACAACATTGCCAGCGATGTTGTCAAATAAATTATATATAGAGTTGACTGTAGAATCTCTGCCGAACATGGGCAAAGCCCACACAGTCAAGCACGATATCTTTGATGCCGTATCAGGCATCGAATCCAACACACTCCGGAGCACTGCTCCCATCTAGTATAAAATAGTGTGTTAGATGAGAATGCCCGATACGACACCCTGTTAAAACGGCTTGGTCTCTACGAGACACTGTAGCTAAGTATTACAGCCAATGAGATGACGAATGGCATGCAGTTTATTATGGATCTGCAAGTCCCATTCACCTGCCAAAGTCGACAAATATATTTAAGAATATTGGGCTTCATGTCAGTATACGGGTTTTTGTCTTAGATAAGGGTTTATTGAAGGCAGCTTTCGCATCCTTGTCCTGGGGTACACCCATTTCCTGCTTAAAAGAGTCAGAAAGAGTGGACCCTACCCGTACCTTAAACTGACGATCAGATAAAAATACAGATATAAATAAAAGTAAGCGACCTTTTAATCCCATATCCGCGAGGAATTTTAAAATATTATATTTCCCTGTTGTGTCGTAGGTCTTTTCAAGGTCGAAAAATATCGACACCACATTATCAACAAAACCGTCTCGAATAAAAGTTTCAAATCGAACAAGGTGATCCATGGTAGATCTACCTTGCCGAAAACCACATTGAATATTGGAGAGTAACTTGGTTTCAAGAACCCAAACAAGTCTATCGTTAATCACCCGTTCCATAATTACCAGTTATCCAAATATCATTAAGTAGGTCCAAGAAAATCTCAAGTGGCTCAGGTGTTAAATTGTTCAGAAGTTTATAATATACGTTATCAGGACAGCAAGCGGTATCGTGGGCTATTAATGCGGTTTCAAGTTCCTCGATGTTAAAAGGACGATTATAATCTAAATTTTCTCCTGCTGGGTTTTTAGTATGTTGGAATTCTTCAGTATAAATCACAGAAGAAGATTTCTTGGAAATTGTCTCAGCTAGTTTATTAGCTATATCGGGCGGAAAGATATATATATATTATGTCTATCTTTTAAATGCTGGACTTTTGCTTTATTATTTTAGCGCTTGAGCTTCTAAACCATGCAGACCCTACACATGGGTGTGTTTGACGTAATGCCTGAAACAAAGATCCGCCAACAAGATCGTCTCTTGGACTTGAGTAATCGACGAGCCTTAGCTCTAAAATTACGAACCTGGTTTAAATCATTATCAGTAGGACAATGATTAAATCTGCGTTTATCTTTTTTACGGTCCTTTATGGCTTTACGACAGTCATTGTCGCACCAGGGTTTACTTTTGGATTTGGGATTTGTCGAGGTCTTAGGTATAGTTCTATCGGCAGATCGTAATACAAGCTCGTTAAATTTTAACATAGGATCATATGCTGCATTGAGAGCCTCTGGAGTGATGTCAGCCTCACAGAACATCTCAAATGCGATCCAACCTGCTTTATCGAATTTCCACCTAGCTACACGCTCTGATGAATTAGAAATGATATTTTTCAGGATTATAGGAAAGTCGTCACTACCACACAGATCGTCATGCACCTTCAAAGAAAAATCAAGGAGAGGTGATGGATCGGTGATAGTAAGATCCATAGCAGAATAAGTGCCATTACAGGAATTACGAGCAGGCCGAGCAGCAGGCTGTAAAGGTATCAAACTAAGTTTGTCGTTTCAAATGGGCCAAGTCACTTAAGTCTGAGTAGCAACAGATGCCACTCTCTTGACAACATTGGCAAGCGAAGACTGCAGTAAAGTATTAGAAAGGGAGGCCAACTTGCGGGCCTCCCGATAAAAGAAATTGTTTTTTTTGTTGTTTTAAACTTTATTATTTGTCTTTCCTTAAGGAAAAGCGGACAGCCCTTAGAAGATCCCGTGTGATCTCCACCGCAGATGCAACACTTAAATGTGTTGCTGCGGTCGAAACCATCTTGACCTTCGCTGGCGCATCTTAAACAAACAAGTTTTTTTTTGCACTGGAACTTGCCGTGAACAAATTTTTGGCAAGTGAAATCCACATTAACCCTATACAGGCCAATGTAGATATACGATGACAGAGCGGTACTATTAAAGGTCAAAAAGTATTATTTAATTTGATGTTGCCAACCTTTTTGTTGTCCAACGCTTAACTCTGGCAACACCCTGCGGTTTCAATTCTGAACACATTTCTTCTCAAATAAGTCAATGATATCTCCATGCCTATCACGTATTATTCCCTGACAGCTGTTCAGGGAATTGTGAAGGGATGTATAAACAAATATATCAGAGATTTTCTTCAGGGATAATAAATTTTTTGATTGTTGTTTCAGGAAACATTCGACGAGAATGTCCCCGGATCGTAGTTTTTTAACAGTTTTTAAAGTGCCTGCTGCGCCTTCTAAAGCCCTTTCTTGCAGAAAAGGATGGATTTTGGAAGGCCGACTTTTGTTCACTCCTAGTGGAGAGCACGATAACAGCGGGCCAAATGTTCTGTCAATTATCAAGCGGATCGGATAAAACTTCCAACTTCCTCTATTTATCAGCACCTGAAATGGACTGAGAGGAAGTTCGGATAGATATGTTTGAAACATTAGGAAAAGGGTCTATGGAAGTCATAACACATTCACCCCATATGATCCCCACCCATCACTGAGTGCCAACGAGGGCGATGCCTGAACCTGGGAATCCCCAGCAAGAAAGACACCAAGGACCCCATATGAGGTATACTCGAACAGATTCATTTATACCAAAGGTCAAATGCAATCTACTCGATTGACCCAAGAGCCACCGCCCCAAAGCGTAGTCCCGCAAACGATAATGCAGAAATTACATTTGTTCTTTGAATAATGTGCTATTATAGAGGAAATTGGGACCACGCAGAGGCAAGACATGACCGGGCGTGTTGGGCGTGAGGATCTCCCAAGACCAACATGCCCTTATCCCCCATGATCCCGTCCTAGGAAACAACGGGTCGCAACCTATGGCAAACAGGTCGCTTCCCGGTTTCCTCTCACACAACCGAGAAGATGTGAGCGGATTATATTCAACGGGCTCACACAGGAGATCTCTAGGTTAGTCGTCTTTTACGACAAGCTTGACTAAAGGGCTGAGGTCCTATTGTTATCACCCCGGAAACCCCACGGGGGATCAAACGAGTAAATGAATGAATAAATGAATGATTAAGGTTTAACTACATCGGGAATATTTCAGCCGTATCGTGGCGGGAAAAAAGTGAAAACACAAGACGCTTAAGGTTTTTGATATGATAGTGTGAACATAAAGTCACGCAAAAAGTACAGACATGTTTAAAACCATATAAAAAAAATAAGAGTTAAAATTCGAAATCCAGCATACTTTCAAAATATTTTATCTAGAAATCTATACGTAACTGTTTATGTATATGTAACTGTTTATCTATAAATATTTACGACAATTAAAATTTATATTTTATGATAAAGGCCAGTGACCTTCAAATATTTTATGACAACATCTCCAGCGATGCTGTCAAATAAATCATATATATGGAGTTGACTGTGTAAATTTTTTTCCGAACATGGACAAGTGTACATAGTCAACCAGGATATGTTTGATACCATATTGGGCATCACATCACCTGGTTAAAACTACTTTGTCTTTACGAGACATTCCACAAATATAAGAATTGTAGCCAATGTCAGGATGAATGGCATGCAGTTTATTATGGACCTGAGGTCCCACTCTCCCTGCCAAAGGCGACGAATATATTTATTTATTTATTTATTTGATTGGTGTTTTACGCCGCACTCAAGAATATTTCACTTATACGACGGCGGCCAGCATTATGGTGGGAGGGAACCGGGCAGAACCCGGGAGAAACCCACGAACATCCCTTTCATCATCTATATTTATTGGGCCGTATAGTGTAAGGGTGGAGATATTTATACCTAACTCCACCCGGTGTTTTTCTTGCCAGAGCTTTGTTCATGGCAGGAGTTTATGCTGCAATACACTGGTCTGGTTTAGATGTGCAGAAGCAGGTCACGAGCGTTTCGACTGCACAAAAACAGTAAAATGTAAGAATTCTAGTGGAGCCGACATGGCCTCTTCAATTGACTGCTCTCTCTTTAAAAAAGAATAAGAAATCATAACCATAAAATGTAAAAATAATATAGCATATCAGGAAGCGAAGCGTGTGGTCTCTGCCACGCATAGCCTTACTACATCTGCATATGCAAATGTTGTAAGGAAAACCACTGTTTCTGTGGGGGTAAACAACTTTTACTTGGCCCACTAACAAAGAACAGTCACAGCAACCGGTGATGAAACCCGATATAAACCGATTTAAAACTTTCCTGAAAAAACAGAATTCTCCTGCAGTATTCGAACACACGTCCTTATGAATAAAAATCCAATAAACCAGAAGAACCTTCACAGAAAGCAACGGGTGACATAAATCAGAAAAAAAATCAGAAAAAGTATAAACCTAGTGCCCCTTGGAGCGTCCCTCTAAGGCCACTAGGGACCCAATCCAAACTTATAATAAGTTTGGATCGTTGGAGGACGTTGATCCTTCAACTTCATGTGCAGACCTGATGGATATATCATCTGCACCTGGGAGATCTCCTAGTAGATCCCCCAAAAAGGGTTGTCCTCGGTCCAGACATAAATCCCCAATACGCCTTCCTCAATGTCTGCCTTAGACAAAATTATACTATGGAATTGTCGAGGTCTTAAGGTAAATTTTATTGAAATAACACAGCTACTTCAATCTTTAAATCCGGTAGCCCTGTGTCTTCAGGAAACTCACTTCAAGACGTCTGACAAAGATAAAATGACTCTTAAAAATTATTCATGATATAGTACTTATTCAAATGAAAAAGAGCAAGCTGCAGGCGGTTCTTCTATCTTCATCAATAACAATGTTATTTACAGCCCTGTTCCTCTCGATACAGAGCCTCAGGCTGTGGCCGTCCGTGTTTCATTGTCTGAAACAATCATATTGTGCTCAGCATATTCCTTCTAACATTTCTTTGTCAGCCCTGCAGTTACATAGTTTAAAAGAATAATTGCCAAAACCTTTTAAAATAATGGGAGATTTTAATTCCCATAAACCTCTATGGGGCAGTAATAGCATTAATAATCAGGGCAAGATAGTAGAAGACTTCTTGTCGAAGGAGGAACTGTGTTATTTTATTCATGGTTCTAGTACGTATTTACATCCGGGTAATGGCACTTATTCTGCTATCAGTCTCACTATCACAGATTCATCACATCTCCTTGATTTTTATTGGAAGGTGCATGACGATCTTTGTGGTAGTGACCCTTTTGCTATAATCATAGAGCATATCACTGCGCGACTCAGATACTTGTTTAATTACTATTTGACATGGAACTCATTCACGGACTACGAATTTGAACTTTGATATGGAATTCATGCCTGGAATATTCACTGTCTGCCCGGCATCATTGAAAACTGATGACCGCTTATCTCTTGTGTGTTACCGGCTTTTTTTCATATTTGTATAATTTCTTACATAGCTTTGTCTTTGGGAGCTAGTGTTAAACGTTGTTTTGGAAATGGATCTTGCGATTATCGACTTGTAACGCCTTTTACGGACTACGAGTGGTATATGAATATTGGACTTGACGCTTATATTTATAACCTGTGCTTACCCCGATTCTGCTTGTGGTTTTTGAACCCGAGGCGACCCCTGCACAATTATACCAATAACTATGAACTACAACAATATATATAGGACTAAGGCTGGGAATAGTGGTGCATGTTCCCAGGGCGAGTCAATAAATAATTCGTTTGCACTAAGACCCATTTCCATCCAAATACCGGATATATTTGAGAACATTAAACATGGTATTTCTACCAAACCGTGTTCTATCCAACTGAACGATTGTTTGACACTAAATTTCCAGAGCAAACATTTAACTATTTCCAATGTGGACATACCAATTGTCTTACATATCCATCATTTAATACATCCGCCACATCCTCACTGACTGGTAAATGTTATTCTATTAGTTCCTACAGTAATCTAAGATGCATTGCGTCCAACTGTATGTACTTGGTAACATGCAAGAAGTGTGGTCAGCAGTATGTTGAGAACACCACCCAGAAACTACATCTACGGGTGAACGGGCACCGTAAGTCCGTGCGCAAGAAACAATTGCTAATAGGCAAGTATTTCTCTGCCTCCCACCATGACTGGGGCCATTTCAGCATTCAAAAAAATAGAATCGGTTTATCCATCAACAAATGAGACAGATGTCGAATTTGAACGTACAATCCGTAATCGTGAGCTTTTCTGGATGCTAGACATTAGTTCAGTCTTCCCATATGGGTTGAATGATAACGTTATGGGAATCGGTAATGTAACATCTAGCCAACCACATGACTCTCATCATAAGAAATTTATTCAAATACCATAAACGTAAACCTCGCAGTCATGGTAAGAGGAAGGTCAACAGAAACATGATTCACAAACACGTTACAGTTAGCTATTTAGTAGGATTGTCGTATGACATCAATAGCACGTATGCTCTACGCACAGTATTATATGCACTGCCATTGAACTTGCTAAAACAGGTCTGTTTTCATATAAATACGACTATATCCAGAAATTACTTAAAAGTAATATCTTTAAAGCTCGATCCTTTCCCGACTACAAATTTGAACTTTGATATGGGGTTCAAGCCTGGAATATTCACTGTCTGCCCGGCATTATTGAAAACTGATGACCGCTTCTCTCTTATGTGTGTTACCGGCTTTATTTCCTATTTGTATAATTTCTTACTTACCCTTGTCTTTGGGGAGCTAATGTAAAACGTTGCTTTGGAAATGGATCTTGCGATTATCGACTTGTAACACATTTTACGGACTACGAATGGTATATGAATGTCGGACTAGACGCTTATATTCTAATTCATTAGAACTTGTAGCTAGGTGGGAATTCGATAAGCAGATTGGATCGCATTCGAGATGTTCTGTTAGGCTGATATGACTCCAGAGATGCAGCAAATGACCCTATACTAAAATTTAACGAGCTTGTTTTACGAGCTGCTGATAGAACTATCCCTAAAACCGTGACAAATCCAAAATCCAAAGGTATACCCTGGTATAATCAGAACTGTCGCAAAGCCGTAAGATTTCCCTGAACGTGGACAAGATTTGTACGACCAGTATACGATATTGCTGCCCACATCATCACACTCCCTCCACCAAATCTGTCCACTTGGCGTACGCAGTTAGGGGCATAACGTTCGTGAGCACGTCTGTAAACCCGGTTTCTACCATCACGTCTCTGCAATAGGAATCTGGACTCATCACTGAACCAAATGCGTCGCCAGTTGCGTAGATTCTATGCAGTCACGTTGTTACACCATCGGAGGCGATTGGCGCGATGGTGAGGACGCAGCACGATCCCAACATAGAGCCTCCTGGCTCTCAGTCCATGTTCCCTTAGCCTGTTCCGCACTGTCTGACCTGATGTCCTCCTCAGTCCCGGTATGCTGGCTGCTGTGCTTTCAGCTATAACACAACGGTCACGCAAATGGAGGACCCTTATGTAGTGATCTTGGGCTGCTGTAATGACACGTGGTCGACCTGAACGCCGATGGTCATTTGTTGTCCCAGTATTGTTGTAGCGGGCAGCAAGCCGTGAAATCGTGCTCTGGCTGACGTGTAGACGCCTAGAAATGGACGATTGGGACTCTCCAGCTTGAAGTCTTCCAATGGCAATATTTCTTGTGACAGTGTCAAGACGTGGCATGTTGAATCAGCTTGAAAACACCACTTGAAAGACGCCGATTTCCGGCCCGAAGTTGCGGTTTTATAGTCACACACTGCATGCTTTCCATGCGTAAGTTCGGCGTGTAAGACTGCACGTGATGCAGTGTGGTGCTGTATTTTTTACTTCTTCCAAAAACGTCCTCCAAACTCAACATTTTCAACCAAGAAATGTTTTGAGGAATAAAATGTGTGCTAACTGTGACTATTAACAATATTAAAACACATTTTGCTCATGAAATGAAGACAAAATGTATTTATTTCATTTTAAAATAAAACAAAACACCTATGCGTTTCTTTTTTTGGATAGTATATTAACCTTCCATGTGATATAGCCAATAGATTAGCTAAGACAATTTCCAAGAAATCTTCTTCTGATAATTATACTTCAGAATTTCAGCATATTAAAAACCAGAAGAAAAAAATTATATTGCCCTTTTCTTCTAAGAATTTAGAAGATTACATTCGTCCTTTTAATATCGAGGAACTTGAAATTTCATTAAGAAAGGCCCACGATACTGCTTGGGGTCCTGATAACATGTATTATAGGTTTCTGAATCATTTACAACCTAAGCCACTGGAGACTCTCTTGGACTTCCTTAATGATATTTGGATAACTGGTAATTTTCCATCGTCGTGGAGGGAAGCGTGTATTATCCCGGTTCCCAAAACCGGGTAAGGATCATCCTTTGAAATTTTTATTCCCGATGGCTTCATCAATAACGAACATGTGGTGTCCATATTTTTTGACCTTGAAAAGGCCTACCACATGCAAAAATGGTATTTCAAAAGACCTCGCCAATATGGGTCTTAAAGGTCGCTTACCAATATTTATATCACAAGTTTTATCTGATCGCCAGTTTCAGGTACGAATTGAGTCCACTCTTTCTGACTCTTATGAGCAAGAAAAGGGTGTACCCCAGGGCAGCATTCTATCACCAACTCTGTTTATCATAAACATAAATAGCCTGGCAAAACATTACATCTGCCACAGAGGGTTCTTTATACGTGGATGATTTCCTTATATGCTACCGAGCTAAGAATATGAATAATATCGAACGTCACCTGCAGCTTTGTGTCAATAAGATCGAGAAATGGGCAACTGAAAACGGTTTTAGATTTTCAACGTCTAAAATCGTTGCTATGCATTTTTGTAATAAACGGAAACTTCATCTTGACCCTGAGCTTAATTTTTGTGGTGAACAGATTAAAATTGCTGGAGAAACAAAATTTTTGGGTATAATGTTTGATAGTAAGCTATCTTTTATACCTTATGTTAAAATGCTTAAAACTAAATGTACAAAGGCTTTCGATATAATTATAGTCGTGTCTAGCACCGACTGGGGTGCTGACCGATCAGTTTTACTTAACTTATATCGTTCCCAAGTTTAATTTGGACCATGGATCCATCATTTACGGTTCCGCTAGGAAGTCGCATTTTAAAATGTTGGACCCTGTTCATCACCAAGGTTTGAGGCTCAGCCTTAGTGCTTTTAGAGACTCACCAGTAGAGAGTTTATGCGTGGAGGCAAGTGAGCATTCTTTATATCACCGACGTATAAAACTGAGCCTTCAATATACCACAAAGTTGAACGCTCATCCAACAAACCCTGCCTACGACTGTGTTTTTAATCCGTCATATGTAGATAAATTTATTAAATGTCCTGACAAGATCCCTCCGTTGGGTCTTCGTATACGGGACCATATTCAGATCAAGCTAGAGGATATAGCTCCGGTGTCTTTTCCGGAGTCTCCTCCCTGGCTTCTTCAACACCCTAAACTAATATTTGATCTCCGTAAATATAATAAATCAAGTACAAATCCTCTTATAATTCAGCAGAGTTTTGCTGAAATCAAGGCTGATTATATGGATTATAAATTTATATATACTGACGGGTAAAAGGATGGGAACAGGGTTGCGGCTGCGGCTGTCTTAGAGCAGCGGGTCACTTCTCTCCGTCTGCCACCATTATTTGCTATCTTTTCTGCAGAGGCCAGAGCCATTCTCTTGGACTTATCATATGTTTCTTCCGGGCATGCCCAGAAGGCTGCGATATGCAACAACTCACTGTCTGACCTGTTGGCAATTCAGAATAATAAATTTAAAAATCCATTGATACTTGAGATCATACCCAAATAAAGAAAACTAATTAAAAGAGTTAAAGATATATTGTGTTGGATACCAAGTCACACTGGTATCCATGGAAACACAGTCGTGGACAGGGAAGCGAAAGCTGCCTTAAATAAACCTGTATCTCGGGTTAAAATACCGTATACTGACAAATTCTAATATTCTTAAATATGTTTGTCGCCTTTTGCAGGGTGAATGGGTCTTGCAGATCCACAATAAACTGCATGCTGTTCATCCTGTAATTAGTTACAATGCCTATGCCTGTCAAATGTCTCGTAGACACCAAGTAGTTTTAACGAGGTGTCGTGTGGGGTATTCCCATCTGACACACAATTTCATTCTAAATTGGAGCAGTGCTCCCGAGTGTGTTGGATGTGATGCAGAATACGGCATCAAACATATCCTGGTAGACTGTGTAGACTTTGCTCATGTTCGGAAAACATTCTACACAGTGAACTCTATATAAGATTTACTCGATAGCATCGCTGGCGATGTCATAAAATATTTGAAGGCCATTGGCCTATATCATAAAATATAAATTTCAATTGTCTGAAATATTCATAGATAAAAAGTTATATACATATAGATTTCCAGCTATACTATTTTACAAATATGCTGGTTTTCGAGTTTTAACTGTTTTTGGTTTCTTCTTATCTAATTTTAAGCATGTCTGTACTTCTTGTTTTATTTTTTGATGTTCTCACCATCATTTCGAAAATCTTATCCGTCTCATGTTTTCACCTTGTTGTCACCACGATATCGCTAAAATATTGCCGATGTGGCCTTAAGCCATAATCATTCATTCATTCATTCATTCAGAACATCCCAAATGCGATCCGGTCTGTTTTATCGAATTTCCACCTAGCTACACGTTCTTAGAATTAGAATTGGTATGCTTCAGGAGAATAGGAAAATGGTCTTCACCACAGAGATCATCATGCACCTTCCAAGAAAAATCAAGGAGAAGTGATGGATCTGTAATAGTGAGATCGATAGCAGAATAAGTGCCATTACCCGGATGTAAATAGGTATTAGAACCATCATTGAAATAACACAGTTCCTCATTCGATAAGAAGTCTTCTACTATCTTGCTCTTATTATTTTTATTATTACTGTCCCATAGGGGATTATCGGAATTAAAATCTCCCATAATTATAGGAATTAAAATCTCCCATAGTTATAGGAATTAAAATCTCCCATAATTGTAAAAGGTTTTGGCAATTATTCTTTTAAATTATGTAACTGCAAAGAGGAATATACACTGAACATAATGTTATTGTCTCAGACAGTGAAACATGAACGGCCACACCCTGAAGCCGTTCATCCAGAGCAACAGGGCTGTGAATAATACTGTTATTAATGAAGATCGAGGAGCCGCCTGCAGCTCGCTTTTCTTCAGTACAATAGGTGCTATAACGCCATTATGGAGGGAGACGTATAGGAGATTTATCCTTGTGTTTGAACCGAGGACGACCCTTTCATGGAGATCGGCTGTTAGATCTCCCTGGTGTGGGTTATGTATCCATCACATTTGCATCTGTTGTTGAAAAGTTTGGACAGGGTCCCTAGTGGACTTACAGAGTCGTTGTGTGGGACCGCTAGGTTTATTGTTATTATTATTATTGAGTTTTGTTTTTGAATTTAGGTTTGGCATTATTATTGTTAGGGACATTGGGATCAGGTTTGACAGTTTGCACGGTGCTACTTACCGGCGTTTTTTGTTGTTGTATTGGCCTAGTTTGAGTTGAGCAAGAATTAAGTACAGGATGAGCCGAAAATTGGACAGACGTAGAACTAGGTTTGTCGTTTCCAATGGGCCAAGTCAAGGAAGTTTGAGTAGCACATGATGCTACTTGCTTAACCACATTGGCAAACAAAGTCGTATTTGAGGGTGACGCCAACGTACGTGCCTCCTGATATGATATATTGTTTCTAAGTTTTAAATTTATTATTTGTTCTTCCCTAAGGAACAATGGACCGTCTTTAGAAGAGGCCATGTGATCTCCACCGCAATTGCAACACTTAACTTTTTTGCTTAAGTCAAAACCATCATGATCTTCACTACTGCATCGGAAGCAAATCAGTTTATTTTTACAATGGCCCTTACCGTGACTAAATTTTTGACAGTTGAAACACCGCGTTGGATTAGGAATATAAAAGTCTACACTAACCCTGTAGGGGACAATGTATATGTACAATGGAAGGGATTTACTACTGAAAGTCAGAAGATATGTATTTAATTTTAGGATGTTACCGGCTATTTTTGTTGTGAAAGGTTTCACTCTGGTAACACCCTGTGTATGTAACTCTGCGCAAATTTCTTCCTCTCTAAGGTCTATAAGATCTCCATCTCTATCGCGAATAATCCCCTGACAGCTATTTAGGGAATTGTGAGGGGATGTAAACACCGGAGTATCACATATTTTGTTTAAAGTCAGTAGAATTGTTGCTTGCTCTTTCCGGAAACATTCGATGAGAATGTCTCCGTTTTTTTAGCTTTTTCACGTTTTTAGCGTGCCCGCTGCGCCCTGTAAAGCCCGTTTTAAAACAAATGGGTGGATTTTCGATGCCGGTTTTTGTTGAGAGAATGATGAAATCCGGTCATGTGCCCTGAGCATTATCAAGGGAGTCTGACAAAACTTCCTCTTTTTGTCAACATTTGACGAAGTCGGCTGGGAGGAAGACCTCGTGGATTTATAAGATACATTAGATGGAAGATTTGAATGAATGAATGATTAAGGCTTAACGCCTCATCGGCAATATTTCAGCCATATCGTGGCGAGAACAAGGTGAAAACGCGAGACCGTTAAGGTTTTCGATATGACAATATGAACATCAAAAGCAATACAAAAAGCACAGCCATGTTTAAAATCGTATAAAAGAAAAATAAGAGTTAAAACTCGAAAACCAGGATTATAGTACATGTATAAATCTATATGTATATAACAGTTTATGGATATTCATGACTATTCAAATTTATATTTTATGATATAGGCCAATTACCTTCAAATAATTTCTGACAACATCGCCAGCGATGATGTCAAATAAATCATATATAAAGTTGACTGTGTAGAACCTTTGCCTAACATAGGCGAAGGCCACACAGTCAACCTTATGTTTGATGCCGTATTCTGCATCACATCCAACACACTCGGGAGCACTGCTCCCATCTAAGATAAAAATGTGTGTCAGATGAGAATGCCCCATACGCCTCCTCGTTTAAACTACTTGGTGTCTACAAGACATTTGACAAGTATAGGCATTGTAGCCAATGACAAGATAAACGGCATGCAGTTTATTATGGATCTGCAAGTCCCATTCACCCTGCCAAAGGCGACGAATATAAGGCTTCACGTCAGTATAAGGGGTTTTGACCCGAGACACAGGTTTATACTGGGCAATTTTCGCTTCCCTGTCCGCGGCTGTGTTTCCATGAATAGCAGTGTGACTTGGTATCCAACAGAATATAATATCTTTACCTCTTTTAATTAGTTTTCGGTGTTTGGCTATTATCTCAAGTATCAATGGATTTTTAAATTTATTATTCTAAATCGCCAAGGCAAGACAGCGAGCCGCTGCATATCACTGCCCTCTGGGCATGCCCAGAAGAAACATATGATAAGGCCAGGAGTATAGCTCTGGCCTCTGCATAAAAGATAGAAGATGAAGGTGGCAGACGAAGAGAAGTGACTCGCTGCTCTAAGACAGTCGCAGCCGCAACCCTGTCAGTATATATACATTTATAATCCATATAATCAGCTTTGATTTCAGCAAAACTTTGCTGAATTATAAGAGTATTTGCATTTGATTTATTATATTTACGTAGATCAACTATTAGTTTAGGTTGTGGAAGAAGCCATGGAGGAGAATCCGGAAAAGACACTGGAGCTATATCCTCTACCTTGATGTTAGCAGGCACAATATGGTCCCGTATACGAAGACCGCGCATAGGGATCTTGTTAGGACATTTAGTATATTTGTCTAAATATAATGGATTGAAAACATAGTCGTAGGCAGGGTTTGTTGGATGTGCTTTAAACTTTGAAGCATACTGAAGGCTCAGTTTTATACGTCGGTTGTATAAAGAAGGCTCATTTTCCTCCAAGTATAAACTTTCTACTGGTGAGTTTCTAAAAGCACCAAGGCTGAGCCTCAAACCTTGGTGATGAACAGGGTCCAACATTTTAAAATGCGACTTCCTAGCGGAACCGTAAATGATGGATCCATAGTCCAAATTGAACTTGGGAACGATATAAATTAAGTAAAGCTGATCGGTCAGCTCCCCAGTCGGTGCTAGGCACGACTTTAATTATATCGAGAGCCTTTGTACATTTAGTTTTAAGCATTTTACCATGAGGTATAAAAGATAGCTTACTATCAAATATTATAAAAGTGGGGTCCACTATCAGAAATAGTGGACCCCACTCGTACCTTAATCTGACGATCAGATAAAAATTGTGATATAAATATAGGTAATCGACCTTTAAGTCCCACATCCGCGAGGTCTTTTTGAAAATACTATATTTCCATGTTGTGTCGTAGGCCTTTTCAAGGTCAAAAAATATGGACACCACATGTTCGTTATTCATGAAGCCATGGCGAATAAAGGTTTTGAATCGAACAAGGTGATCCATGGTAGATCTACCTCGCCGAAAACCGCATTGAATGTTAGAAAGTAACTTGTTGGTTTCAAGAAACCAAACAAATCTATCACCCGTTCCATAGTCTTACAGACACAGCTGCTAAGAGCTATGGGACGGTAATTATTTGGATCACTATGATCCTTACCCGGCTTAGGGACCGGGATAATACATGCCTTCCTCCATGATGGTGGAAAAATTACCAGTTATCCAAATATCATTAAGCAAGTCCAAGAGAGTCTTTAGTGGCTTAGGTGGTGAATGGTTTAGAAACTTATAATATACGTTATAAAGATTTTTGTTTTATTAGTTTTGCCCATAAGCTTCTGAACAAAGTTCCGCCAACAAGATCGTCTCTTGGATTTGAGTAATCGGCGAGCCTTAGCTCTAAAATAACGAACCTGGTTTAAATTATTATCAGTAGGACAATGATTAAATCTGCGTTCAGCCTTTTTACGGTCTTTTATGGCTTTACGACAGGGTTTACTTTTGAATTTGGGATTTGTCGAGGTCTTAGGTATAGTTTTATCGGCAGCTCGTAAAACAAGCTCGTTAAATTTTAACATAGGATTATATGTTGCTTTGAGTCTCTGGAGAGATATCAGCCTCACAGAACATCTCAAATGCAATCCAATCTGCTTTATCGAAGTTCCACCTAGCTACACGTTCTAAAGAATTAGAAGTGATATGTTGTAGGATTATGGAAAAATGGTCACTATCACAAAGATCGCCATACACCTTTCAAGAAAAATCAAGGAGAAGTGATGGATCTGTGATAGTAAGATCGATAGCAGAATAAGCGACATTACCTGGAAGTAAATAGGTATTAGAACCATCATTGAAATAACACAGTTCATCTTCCGGGCATTAAAATCGCGCCTCATTATAAAAGGGGATGGGAGGTGTTCTTTCAAGTTACGTAATTGAGAGATTGACAAAGAAGAATGAGGAGGAATATAGATCGAACATAAAGTAACTGTTTCCGACAAAGAAACACGAACGGCCACAGCCTAAAACTGAGTAACGAGATCAACAGGACTGAATTATATTATTATTTACGAAAATAGAGGAGCTGCCACAAGCTCGCTCTTTTTCACCAGAATAATTGCTATAAACTGTATAATTTTTATGACATAATTTATCATTGTCAGATGTCTTAGGTGAGTTTCCTGAATACACAGGGCAACTGGATTTAAAGATTGAACTAGCTGTGTTATTTCAATAAGATTTACCTTAAGACCTCGACAATTCCACTGTATAATTTTATTTAAAATTAAGACATTATGGATTTATGCGTGTAGGGAGTTTATATTTGAACCGAGGACGACCATTTTTGGGAGATCTACTAGGAGACCTCCCAGGTGCAGATGACGTATCCATCACGTCTGCACATGATTTCCAAGAATCCAACGATCCAAACATATTAAAAGTTTGGATAGGGTTTCTAGTGGCCTTAGAGGGACGGTCCATGGGGCCACTAGGTTTATTCCTTTGATGATTTTTCTCAAACTTATTTTTGTCACCCGTTGTATTCTGTGAAGAATTAACCGGTTTAGATTTAGATTGATTATCATATGATGTGCTGTTACACAATGAAAGTGCTGGATAATCGGGTAAAATATCGAGTATTTTAGAAAGGTTTAGATTAGTTTGTAATGATGAGCTGGCTGTGTTATTTAGGGGTTTATGACCAGTTTCTGTAGGTGTTCTTTGCCAACAGTCCAAGTAAAATTTGTTTGGACCCCCACAGAAACAGTGGTTTTCCTTGCAACATTTGCATATGTAGAGGTGGAAAGGACATTCGTGACAGAGACCAGCCGCTTTATGTCCTGATATGATATATTATTTTTACATTTTAAGGTTATGATTTCCTTTTCTTTTTTCAAGAGAGGGCAGTCCTTGGAAGAAGCGATGTGGGCTCCACTACAATTCACACATTTTACTGTTTTTGTGCAGTCCAGGCCCTCATGACCTGCTTCCGCACATCAGTGTGTTGCGGAATTGACTCCTACCTTGGCCAAACCTCTGACAGGAGAAACACCTGGTGGGGTTAGGTATCAATAACACGATATGGTCGAATAAATATAGATGCCCGAAGGGATGTTTTATTGAATGTTAACAAGTGTTCGTTTCTACCAGATTCCCTTCTTTTCTAATTCGGAGGCGTTTTACCTATTTACACCTTGGTGTTTTAGTTCTTCAGTAATTTGTTGTTCATTCTTTTCGGTAAGGTCCTGGTCTCTGTCACGAATTATACCACGACAGCAGTTCGATGTATTATGAGGAGAAACAGAAACAGGCTGCTCTCCTATATTTTGAATTTTTAGTAAATTTAAAATGTTGTTTTCTGGAGCATTCTAACAGAATGTTTCCAGACTTCAATTTCTGAACTTGTTTTGAAGTTCCAGCATAACTTTCTATTGTTTTTTTTAATACAAATGCATTGATTTTTCCGTGATTTTCATTTTTAGTAGATATTACTAAAAAGGCAGGGAAATAATTATTTCCTCCTTCAATATCTAGGGGAACTTCATTTTTTCTTTTTTTAGCAGCCACTGTGATAATTTCAGGGAAAGCCATGATATATTTTTATTAATTTCACCTCATGTGTCCCCCACCCGCCACGGAGTCCCAAAAAGGGCCAATATACCTCTGCGGATGACCAGCAGAGAATAGAAACAGGGCATCCACGTAAGGTATACTCGAACAGATTGAGTTATACCAACAAGGTTAAACTCAATCTACTCGTTTGACCCATTAGCCGCCGCCTTCTACACTGGCCCCGAGCAAGAGTATTTGGAGAAAACCAAACTTGACATCACAGTATTGTGAAAGGATAACAAACAGGATCAAGAGTAGGGCTTCACGCGACCAACCGCTTGATTGGACCAAGCCTATCCGACCTCCCGTCTCTCTCCAGGTAAGGGCCAAAGTGACATGTTGGGCGTGAGGATTTCGCAAGACAAACACGCCCTCAGCCACTAGGATCCCGTCCTCGTAGATTACGGGTCGCAACCCACGTCAAACAGGTCGCTCCCAGGTTGCCTCTCACACAACCGAGAAGATGTGAACCTATTATTTTCACCGGGCTCACACAGGAGAGCTCTAGGTTAGTCGTCTTTTACAACAAGCTCGCCTAGCGTGCTGAGGTTCTATTCTTATCACCCCGGAAACCCTACGGGGGAGACTAACCTAGAGCTCTCCCGTGTGGGCCCGGTGAATATAAAAGGCTTACATCTTCTGGATTGTACGAGAGGCAAGAGGGAAGCAACATGTTTGTCATGGGTTGCGACCCGTAATCTCCCAGGACGGGAATCTAGTGGCTAAGTGAGTGTTGGTCTTGGGAGATACATGCGTCCAACACGTCACTTCGGCCCTTACTTAGAGAAAGACTGGAGGTGGGAAGAGCCCAGTCCGATCAATCGGCTTGGTCACCTCTTGCCTCTGCGTGGTCTCCAAATTTCTCCATGACACCACTTCTAAGAGAATATATGTTATTTCTGAAATTTCGTTCGCGGGACTAAGTGTGAGATGGTGGCACTTAAGTCAGTCGACTTGTACGTGTCTGATGCGTGACCCTATTCGCCCGGTGAAAAAGGAGTTGGTGGTGTGAAATTGGGATTGCTTATTAAGGCCATCCAGTCGAGTATACCTCATCTGGAGAGTTCAGCTCTCTAGGGAAGCTTGTCGTATAAGGCGACTAACCCAGGGCTCTCCCTTGTGGGCCCGGTGAATATAATAGGCACACATCTTCCCGGTTGTATGAGAGGCAATCGGGAAGCAACTTCTTTGCCATGGGTTGCGACACGTAATCTTCCAAGACGAGAATCTGGTGGCTGAGGACGTGTCGGACGTCCAACACGTCACTTTGGCTTTTACTTGCAGAGGCACGGGGAAGGGGGTGGGGAAGGTCGAATTATAGAATACATGTTTTTTTTTACAAATTTCGTTTGGGGGACTACGTGCTAGGCAGTGGCTTATGGTTCACGCGATTTTGTATGTCAGATGTGTGACCTTATTCATTGAGTGGGATATGGAGGAGCTTCTGGTGAGGAATTGAGTTTGCTCATTAAGGTCATCTAGTCGAGTATACCTCATGTGGAGTTCAGACATGAGGCATCACCCTTGTTGGCACTCCCTGGTGGGTGGGGAACACGCGGGGTGAATTTTTCATACATATGTCATGTCTTCCTTAAACCTTTCTACAAATGTCTCCAAAAAAAAAACGTAAAAATGAAGTGTTGTTAGACACGGACGGTGGGTCGAAAAATTGGCCTACCTTTATTGTGCTCTGTACAAACTTCTAAATTTAAAAATTTAATTCTTTTCTACTGAAAAAAATTTATTGCGAGTTAAGCAGGGCAAGTTAAACTTAAAAAAGTTCAAGTTTCGATATGGGAATGTTCTGATTGAATACGTTCGCAAACAGCTGTCAATAAATTTTATGACCACAACGCAAATAAATGATATTCCAGTTGTTGTGTCCATACACACAGCTTGAAATTCCAGTCAGGGAGTGATCCGGGATAGAGATCAGGACTTCGCCGACTTCACTGAGGAACATATTAAAATCTCAAGGGGTTATTAATGTCAAGCGATTTACAGCTAAAAGTTGAGAATATTATAAAACTTAATATTTATATGCAGACATTCAACAACCCATCTGCTCTTGAATCGATTTTCATTGACCCGTATAGTATTCGAGTGGACCTGCACCTGCTTTAAAAGTCAAAAGTTTGGGCATGGCAAGGGTTAATGTAGAAATAAGATGATTGGCTTTCAATGTTGAGAAGAGGGCCATGAGTGTTCTGAACGTACTAAGTCAGCAAAATATTTAAATTGCTGCGAAGCCCATATGGCCTCCTCTAAAGACTGCTCTGTTCTTATAAAAGAGAAGCAGATTATTGCAATAAAAATACAAAATAATATTACGTATGTAGAAGCATGTTGTCAGATCTGTACCCCGAGCACTCCCCTGAAAAGTTCATTTGCCAGTGTGGCCAAGAATGTGTCAATATCAGTTGGCACTCAATAATCTTTAACCCGGCCCATTAGTGACGATAAACACAAAACAGTATCTGTGGTAAAATAGTTAAAATTGTGAACAACACCACGTCTTCGTTTTGCTTTACGCAACGTTACACTGAAAAACAGAGTTGTACTAATACCTTTTCCCCTGTTGACAACAATACGCCTAAACTTGCACAAAAAGGATCTAATCAACATAGCCGTAAACCTAGTGTTCTTTCAGACCGCCCGTTTAAGGCCATTAGGGATCTTATCCACACTTTTAATATGACATCTGACAAAGATAAAATAACTGTTAAAAATTATGCACTTTACGGCCCATATTCTAACGAGTGACCAGCTTGTTTTTTCTTGGTCAGTCAATTTTTCTTGGTCAATGTTGGGTGACCAACAATTATTTGGTCTCAGCGACAAGGTTCTCCGGAGAGTGCATGCAATATGTACTAAAGGCATGGTAGTACATTTATTTATTTGATTTGATTTGATTTGTCGTTCGGACATTATTATTACGAATGATTCATTTATACGACGATCGCCTTCTTAATACAGCGCGGGGGAAACTAACGACCATCCGCAGCTTGCTGTCGGACCTTCTCACGTACCATCGGAGAAGCCAGCATGAGTTGGACTTACAGCGATCGCATTGTTGATAAGAATCCTGGGTCCCTGGGCATGGCTGGTGTGCTAACCCTCTCGACCACGCATGTAGTACATGTAACACCTTTTGGTATTCCCTGCATGTAGGCAATGCAACTAACCTGCAGAGTGCCATATGAACCATACATAATAACTAGAAGCTGTTTAGAAGGTGCATTTTAAATTGAATGAATGGAAGAATGATTATGGCTCAACGCCAAAAAGGCAACATTTCAGCCTAATCCTGTACAATTCAAAGTTTAAATGCATATAAATTGTCAGATATGCTACAGCTGATTTTCTGAGCAGTCTTCAGATTGAAACGGGCAATCGGACTTCCAATCTTTAGATCAGTACTGCAGACGATAAACAGATCGCCCTTTTCACACACAACAGTACACCAGGCATCAGAACTATGGGTTAGCCGTAATATTCGCCTTCACCCACAGAGCAGATGGTGGGGGATTTGAATAGAAATATGGAACTTACCTTTTTACGCATCTCAGTGGTGGAGGTCACTTTGCATTGTCTTCTCTTCCGTCAGATCACTTGCGCTGAAATCAGCACAAAATATCACAATTTATTAAACAATAGCAATTTTATTATCAACAGTAATAGGTGTTTGCAGCAAGTATTTAGTCACATGATTGTTGCCGTACAGCGGGATGCTAACATACTCTGGACACCATCTTTAACAAACGCGGAAACGTAATTCGCAAGAGATTATCAGGGATTTTTACAGAAAATTAAGCAGTAAAAAATCCAAAGAAATTTGAGCTATTACGTTAGCCCAGGTTATTACATTCCCAAAATATTAGCTGCGTCTGGGCAATGTTGTAATAATTATCACAAATACGATACTAAGTATAAATGTTATACTCATTCAGTCTTTATGTTCTTATTTAAAAGTGAATGGTATAGACACAAACTTTGTATTCTGAATGAAAATTATTGGACTTCTGTGTAAATAGAAAATAATTCTCTGAATAATGACCTTTTTATCTCGGTCGAGCCTCTTAAGGGAGTATTTATACATAGAAGATTACGTAAGCTATAGTTTTTATTGTTTGAAAATAGTAGTTATCTTTCTTAAATAATGTTCTATATAAAGCTAATTTTTTGTTTAGAATTTCTAAATCCATTATTTTCTATTACAAAAAGAGCACATCATTGCTTTCGGTATGTAATTTATCCATTTTCACCTAGATGAAAACGTTATTGTAGGTTGTAAAAGAATAAATGATGATTATGGCTTAACGCCACATTTTTCAGCGTTTCAGCAATATCGAGGCGAGTTCAAACACGAGAGTATGATTTTTTATCGATATGGTGGTGAACATCAAAAAATGAAGAAAACAGATATAAGCGTCATGTCGACATTCGTATACTATTCGTAGTCCGTAAAGGGGCGGTCTAAGTCGATAATCATAAGATCCATTTCCAAAACAACGTTTAACACCAGCTCCAAAAGACAAAGTGTATGTTAGAAATTATACAATAGGAATAAGCGGTATAAAGAGAAAACGGTTATAGTTTTCAAGGAGACGGGCAGTCAGTGGAAGATTATGCCGGGCATGAATTCATGATTCAAAGTTCAATTTCGTATTCCATAAATGAGTTCCAAGTAAAAAACAATTTAAACAAGTATCTCAGTCGCGCTTTGATTGTAACATAAAGGCATCCATGCACATGTAATCAGCATGGCTAACTTTACGGCTCTAGCCCCAGGTTAAGCGGTATTAGATACAGTTCGAAAATTACGAGCGTTACAGACCTTAAAGGAATAGATTGTGATTCAAATCAGTGGACTATTACGTCTTTCCCTTTAATATGCGAGGATCTCATAAGTTGTCTGTTTTGCCACGTAGTAGTGTTTAATCAGCTGTTTCCTTCTGAGACAATTCTGATACACATTAAGGCTGTTTAAAACGAAAAAGTAAAAGGGAATTATCCCTGACGTAATCAACTAAGGCCTCAACCAGGAGGCCACAAAGCCTGGTTGCCCATTGTAATATTAAGGAGCATTGTGCTTCGCACAACAAAGGGGTTGTCTCGTCTGTAACACTGAAGAGAAGAGGGTACAGATGGTGCTACATCGGTTTTTTTTGTTCTGGTCTTTTCTTTAATAAAAACATCACCCACTATTACAATGAGTTTTTATAGTGTATTCACCAGGGTTCCAGATAACTTGCCTGATGACTGTTTACTCATCCATTTCAAATAAATGTGAGAAAAATGTAAACCGTGTAATCTCATTCGGCCAGAAAACGAAGATGGCCGAGCTCAAAATGTGCTTCGTTGTTGTTGTAGTACAACATGCGTAATCCCCCCTTATTATCTGAAACGACCACCGATACGTAAAATAAATTTTGCGTATCTTGGTGTCTTGATGTGTATATAGTACGCAAGATTTTGAAAACTGGATGTGTATTTATGGAAAAATTATGTGCAATTTATGCAAATACGCACGGCTCTGATTCATACTGTGGCTCTGATTCATACATTTATTATAGATGCCACAGGACATCTGAACTGTTACCCGATCACAATGATCAATCGATTCCTTATTACCCGCCAATATCAGTTACACGAATGGCTGATTTTCAATGGAAGAAATAATTGTGATAATAGCACACATAGTGTCAAGATGAAAACTAAACTGGAGTTGAAGTGATGTCAACCATAATGAGAAGTAGTTGTTCTCATATCCAGGGTTCACTAAAAAGGTGGGCGATGTATATGTACAGACACCTGTTTCATGTACAGTAGCCGGGTGTTTCATATAAAACTCCACTCTAATGATATTACACGCATGTCAACCCAGCCGCTTGTTGAATGTTACACATGCAATTGCTTAAAAAAAGTACGCAGAACCCTGGATATCATGATTAACAATTCACCTCAGCATGCATGTTACTAAATAGCATCTCAAATGAAATAAATAATGATCACGAAACAATTAATATAAATGAAAGATATAAACTTAAAATAATTACTTGAAGCATATCAGGAATAAAATAAACTAAAAAATTTCTCTAGCTACAAGTCAGTGTCAATGGAGACAATACCAGAGCGACTGGAGGTACATGTAAAGCTGGAATTGTTCTGGTTGAACTTCCCAAATATAACGCGTGTATTCAGACCAAGTAAGTTAAAAACAGAACAACACTGCAAAATTATAATTGCAAGCTGTGTTTGCCAGGGTCCATGTCATTCATTGTTTGTGTTAAATATCGTTTTCATTATGAAAATAGGTCATAGACATTTTCAAACGCATAACCACTAATAGGAAATTACACACAGGTGGCAATGAAAACCAGGCTGTTTACACAATATGTTTATCAAGTTATTTTCATTTATTTTCTTCGGCCGGTTACCAAGGGATACTTATTGATGTTACAAACAGGGAAGAAAAGCAGATTCGGAATCACAAAATATCAAACTTCATATTTTCAACCAATGTAAACTTTTAAAGTTTTTAACTGATTTAATGCCTTTTTAAGCTAAATGTAGTTAGGATATTAAACAATCTGTCAGCTCGATGTTGAGGAAATTACTGAATACATTTATAGATTTTACTTTTTCTTAGTTTTTTAATTTTAAAAAATTTATAGACTTGACTGAAAATGCAAGATGGCCTCCAAAAGTGCTTTGTTGAGAACTGAACTGGGAGTTATTACGAATTCAGCTACTTTGCAAAGTTAGGACATGCTGGAAAGCAGACATCTATTCTCTCCTATCAGGTTCCATTCTTTTCAAACGTCCTATTTTATATTTAACAATGGACCTATTTAAGCTGCTAGACAAATGAACTAAATTTCCTTCATATTATTCATATTTACCGAGGTTGAAGTTGGTGAAAGGGTTAAAGTAAAATGAGCATGAGTCCATCCCTTGCTCCATTTTTACCAGGTTCAGACTTATTAGGTGATTTGAAAATTCTTGTTTCCGTTTTAAAACCGCTACAACCTGTGATCTCCTCGGCTAATCATTTCTGATTAATTAATTCACATGGCTAATTAACATAATACAGGATCTTTAGTCAATGTTATCAAAATCAGCATTGCTTCCACAAAAGATAACAAAATGTACGAAGACTCAGTCCATCAAGTAGACTTTCGCGAAGTGCAGCAAATCCAAACGTCTTACAGAAGAACTTGATGCTCATATGCATATACCGTACAAAGACGTATTCATATGGGATTTCTCTACTCTCTATACTACATTTCCTCACAAAGATGTTATTGAAAGAATATCGTCGTTAATTTAGTTACTAAAACAAGTCACCGTTACATTAACGTCAGAAGCAATAAGGCTTCCTTTAGTTCTACTATTTATAAAGGTTACGACTCATGGGATGTTACATTATTTATTGAAAGTCTCATCTATGTGACTTTCGGGGATACCATTCACCAAAAGTTCATAGGTATTCCAATGAATACAAATTGTGCGCCTCTTTGGCAGACCTATACCTGTTTTCATATGAATACGACTGTATGCAGACATTTTTTTTTAAAGTAATATCTTTACAGCTCGATCCTTTCCATTTACCAAGCGGTATATTCATGATCTACTGGCGTTAAATAACCTCCATATTTGCTGAAACGGTGAAGAAAATCTATCCGCCTTCACTGGATTTAATTGAGACAACAGATAGTCCTGATGGTACATCTTATTGGATGAACTACAACAATATATATAGGACTAACGCTGGGAATAGTGGTGCATGTTCCCAGGGCGAGTCAATAAATAATTCGTTCGCACTAAGACCCATTTCCATCCAAATACCGGATATATTTGAGAACATTAAACATGGTATTTCTACCAAACCGTGTTCTATCCAACTGAACGATTGTTTGACACTAAATTTCCAGAGCAAACATTTAACTATTTCCAATGTGGACATACCAATTGTCTTACATGTCCATCATTTGATACATCCGCCACATCCTCACTGACTGGTAAATGTTATTCTGTTAAATCCTACGGTAACCTAAGTTGCATTGCGTCCAACTGTATCTACTTGGTAACATGCAAGAAGTGTGGTCAGCAGTATGTTGGGAAGACCACCCAGAAACTACGTCTACGGGTGAACGGGCACCGTAAGTCCGTGCGCAAGAAACAATTGCTGATAGGCAAGTATTTCTCTGCCTCCGACCATGAGTGGGACTATTTCAGCATTCAAAAAATAGAATCGGTTTATCCATCAACAAATGAGACAGATGTCGAATTTGAACGTAAAATCCGTGATCGTGAGCTTTTCTGGATGCTAGACATTGGTTCAGTCTTCCCATATGGGTTGAATGATAACGTTATGGGAATCGGTAATGTAACATCTAGCTAACCACATGACTCTCATCATAAGAAATTTATTCAAATACCATAAAGGTAGACCTCGTAGTCATGGTAAGAGGAAGTTCAACAGAAACATGATTCACAAACACGTTACAGTTAGCTATTTAGTACGATTGTCGTATGACACCAATATACTCTACACACAGTATTATATGCACTGCCATTGAACTTGCTAAAACAGGTCTGTTTTCATATGAATACGACTATATGCAGAAATTACTTAAAAGTAATATCTTTAAAGCTCGATCCTTTCCATTTACCAAGCAGTATACTGATAATCTCCTGGCGTTAAATAATCCCCACATTGCTGAAGCGGTGAATGAAATCTATTCATTGGATTGAAAGGGGACAACAGATAGTCCTGATGGTACATCTTATTTGGATCTATATCTGTACAAAGACGAACAAGGTCTTCTTTCACGCCGCCTTTACGACAAAAGGGATAATTTCAATTTTAATACTGTAAATTATCCTTATTTGGATAGCAATATACCAAAGGGCCCTGTATATGGCGTATACATATCTCGCTTTGTAGCATTTGCCAGATCTTGCGTAAATTGTGATGACTTTAATCTGCGTCCCAAGCTGTTAGTTCAAAAACTAGTTTGTCAAGGATACTCCATCAAACGCCTTCATTCTAAGTTTCTCAAATTTTACAATGAGTGTAACACTCGTTGGAAGGTAGGGACAGAGCGTGCAGAATCTCTGGCGATTTGCAATATAATCAACAACATAGAAAGCTCTATTGTTATTTAACAACATAGACGGCGCCGGTTGTCGAGTGTAACCGTCTATCTTGTAGACAGCTTTTATAGAGACTAGCATGTTATGTGTAACATCACACATGGCGCCTCGTATAGTATGAGATTCTTACATATTAAAGGGAAAGACGTAATAATCCATTACCTTTGAATCACAATCTGATCGATTAGGGTCTGTACCGCTCATCATTTTCGAACTGTATCTAATATCGCTTAACCTGGGGCTAGGAGCCGTAAAGTTAGCCATGCTGATTACATGTGCATGATGCCTTTATGTTACAATCAAAGCGCGACTGAGATACTTGTTTAATTGTTAGTTAACTTGGAACTCATTTATGGACTACGAATTTGAACTTTGATATGGAATTCATGCCTGGAATACCCCTGTCTGCCCCGCATCATTGAAAACTGATGACCGCTATTCTCTTGTGTATTACCGGCTTTATTTCCTATTTGTATAATTTCTTACATACCTTTGTCTTTGGGAGCCGGTGTTAAACGTTGTTTTGGAAATGGATCTTACGATTATCGACTTGGAACGCCCTTCACGGACTACGAATAGTATACGAATGTTGGACAAGACAATGTTGATAACTTCCTGATATGCTACCGAGCTAAGAATATGAATGACACCAAACGTCAGTTGCAGCTTTGTCGGAATAAAATCGAGAAATGGGCAACTGAAAACGGTTTTAGATTTTTAACGTCTAAAACCATCTGTATGCATTTTGTAATAAATGGAAACTTCTTCCTGACCCTGTACTTGATTTTTGTGATGAACAGATTTAAATTGTTGAGGAAACAAAATTTATAGGGATAATATTTGCCTGTAAGCTATCTTTTATTCCTCATATAAAAATGCTTAAAGCTAAATGTAAAAAGGCTCTCGATGTAATTAAGGTCATGTCTAGCACCGATTGGGGTGCTGACCGATCAGTTTTACTTGATTTATATCGATCTCTTGTGAGGTCTAAATGGGACTATGGATCCGACATTTAGTGTTCCGCTAGGAAGTCGTATATTAAAATGGTGGGGGTTCTCCGTTGCTCAGTCGGTTAAAGCGCTAGCGCAGCGTTATGACCCAGGAGTCTCTCACCAATGCGGTCGCTGTGAGTTCAAGTCCAGCTTATGTTGGCTTCCTCTCCGGCCGTACGTGAGAAGGTCTTGCAGCAACCTGCGGATGGTCGTGGGTTTCCCCCGGGCTCTGCCCGGTTTCCACCCACCATAATGCTGGCCGTCGTCGTATAAGTGAAAAATTTTTGAGAACGGCGTAAAACACCAATCAAATAAATAAATCAAATAAATTAAAATGCTGAATCCTGTTTATCACTAAGATTTGAGGCTCGGCCTTGGTGCTTTTAGAACCTCACCAGTAGAGAGTTTACCCGTGGAGACAAATGAGCCTTCTTTATATAACCGAAGTATATAATTGAGTCTTCAATATGCTACAAAGCTTAAAGTTCATCACACAAACCCTGCCTATGACTGTGCTTTTAATTCATCATGGGGCCTCCGAGGCTCAGTCTGTTAGCGCGCTAGCACAGCGTAATAACCCAGGTGTCTCTCACCAATGCGGTTGCTGTGAGTTCAAGTCCAGCTCATGCTGTCATCCTCTCCGGCCGAAGGTGGGAAGGTGTGCCAGCAACCTGCGGATGGTCGTGGGTTTCCCCCAGGGTCTGCCCGGTTTCCTCCCACCATAATACTGGCCGCCGTCGTATAAGTGAAATATTCTTGAGTACGGCGTAAAACACCAATCGAATAAATAAATCAATTAATTAATCCATCCTGTGTATACAATTTAAGAAAAATCCCAACAAGATCCCTCTGTTTGGTTTTCTGGTGTGGGACCATGTTCTGGAAGCTAACATCAAGCTAAAGAATTTAGCCCCGGTGTCTTCTCCCTGACTACTTCCACAATATGAATTAATATTTGATCTACGCAAGCATAAAAAATCAGATACGCAAGCTCTCATTATTTAGCAGAGTTTCGCTATAATTAAGGCCAATTATATGGATTATAAATTTGTAAACACTGACGGGTCAGAGGATGGGGACAGGGTTGCGACAGCGGCTGTCTTAGAACACCGGGTCACTTGTCTTCGTCTAACACTTTGTCTTTTCTGCAGAGGCCAGAGCTATACTCTTATCATATGTTTTCTCTGAGTGTGCCCAGAGGGCAGTGATATGCACTGACTCCTTGTTTTTTTTTCTTTGGCAAGTGAGAATAATAAATTTAAAAATCCATTCATTCTTGAGATAATAGCCTTGCATAGAAACTGGTTAAAAGAGGTAAAGACATCATATTCTGTTGGATACAAATTCATATGGCTATGCATGGAAACAAAGTCGTGGACAGGGAAGGCAGCCTTATATAAACCTGTATCTCATTTTAAAGTCCCGTACTCTGACTTTCGCCCAAATAGTCTTAAATATTTCGTCGCTTTAGCAGGGTGAATTGCAGGTCCATAATAAATTGCATGCCATTCATCCTGCCATTGGCTACAATTCTTATATTTGTGGAATGTCTCGTAGAGACCAAGTAGTTTTAACGAGATGCCGTATTGGACATTCTCATCTGACACACAATTTCATCTTACATGGGAGCAGTACTCACGACTGTGTTGGATGTGATTCACAATATGGCATCAAACATATCCTCGCTGACTGTGCAGACTTTGTCCATGTTCGGCAAAGATTCTACACAGTCAACTCTATATATGATTTATTTGACAGCATCGCTGGCGATGTTGTCATAAAATATTTGAAGGCCATTTGTCTACATCATACAATATAAATTTTGATTGTTATAAATATTTATAGATAAACAATTATATACAGGTAGATTCCTACATATACTATTTTTAAAATATGATGGTTTTCCAGTTTTAACTCTTATTTTTCTTTTATCTGATTGTAAACACGTCTATACTTTTTGTTTTACCTTTGATGTTTTACACCATCATATCGAAAACCTTAACCGTCTCGTTTTTTCACCATGTTCTCGCCACGATATGCCTGAAATATTGCTGATGTGATTTTAAACCATAATCATTCATTCATTCTCAGCCGAAGCCAGAGCTTAATCAACATCTAAAATTAAGATATGTTATTCTGAGTTTAGGTCTAATATTCTTAAATATGTTCGTCGCCTTTGGCAGGGTGAATGGAATTTAGAGGTGCATAATATACTGCACACTGTTCGCCCTGTCATTGGCTATAATTCTTATACACATGGTATGTCTCGCAGAGAGCGAGTAGTTTTAACAAGGTGCCGTACCGGGCATTCTCGTTTGACACACAAGTTTATTCTGGATGGGAGCACTGCCCCGCAGTGTGTTGTATGTGATGCTGAATTCGGCATCAATCATATCCTTGTTGACTGTGTAAACATAGCTAATGTTCGTGAAAAGTTTTACATGGTCAACACTATATTCCATATATTCGAAATCATTGCTGGCGATACTTTTACAAATTATTTAAAGGCCATTTACCTATATCATAAAACATAGGTCTTAATAAATATACACAAATAAATCATTTATACATACATTTCTACATAGTTATATTTATATTGTGGTTTTCGATATTTATCAAAGGTTTGGTTCTTTTAGAATGTGGATTTAAGCATGTTCATTTATTTTTGTTTTATCTGTTACTATCTTTTATCACAAAGTGTTCTTAATTGTATCGAAAACCATTCGATACAACCATTGGCTCCTGTTTTAAACCTGTTCTCGCCACAATATGGCTGCAAAAATTGCCGTTGTGGCGGTAAGCCATAAACATTCATTTATTCTGTTGGGATTGTTTTATAATATTTGGATTACTGGTGATTTTTCACCGTCATGGAGGAAGGCGTGTATTATCCTGGTTCCAAAACCATTCATTCTGATCCATGTAATTACCTCCCATACCTCTTACAGCTGTGTCTGTAAGACGATGGAACGGATGATAGATGATAGTTACTTCCTAATTTTAGGAAACCAAACAAATCTTTCTAATACACAATGTGGTTTTCGGCAAGGTGGATCCACAATGGAGTATGATGGTTTTAATAATAATGACATTTGGTGTCGATATTTTTGACCTTGAAAAGGCTTACGACACCACATGAAAAACGGAATTCTGAAAGACCTGTCACGTATGGGGCTTAAAGCTCGTTTACCGCTATTTATATCTATAATTTTAATCTGACTGTCATTTTACAATACGGGTTGAGTTTACTTATTCCAACTCGTAAGAGCAGGAAATGGGTGTGCCCCAGGGCAGCATTCCATCGCCTAAGCGTAAAAATAAATAGTTTGGCTAAAATCGTAAAAAATGTGAATAACATCGAATGTCAGTTGCAGCTTTGTTTCAATAAAATCGAGAAATGGGCAACTGAAAACGGTTTAGATTTTCATTGTCTAAAACCCTCGGTATGCATTTTTGTAATAGACGCGATCTTCATCTTGACCCCGAGCTTAATTTTTGTGCTGAACAGATTAAAATTGCGGGAGAAAAAATTCTTAGGTATAATATTTGATGGTAACCTATTTTATACCTCGTATAAAAATGTTTAAATGTGAATGTACAAAGACATTAGATGTTATTAAGGTCATGTCTAGCACCAATTGGGGTGCTGACCGATCTGCTTTATTAAATTTATGTTGTTCTCTGGTGAGGTCTAATTTGGACTATGGATCAATCATTTAAAGTTGTACTAGGAAGTCGTATATTAATACGTATAATCCTGTTCATCACCAAGGTTTGAGGCTCAGCCTTGGTGCTTTTAAAACCTTACCAGTAGAGTTCTTACCTGTAGACTTTGCTTATATTCGGCGACGATTTTACACGGTCAACTCCATATTTGACTTACCTGAGGGCATTTAAAATATTTGAAGGCTTTTGGAGCCTTCTTTATGTAACTGAACCTTTAATGTACTGTAAACCTTAAAGCTCATCACACAAACCCTGCCTACGACTGTGTTTTTAGTCCATCATATGTAGATAAATTTAATAAATGGCCAAATAAGATCCCCTGGTCGGTCTTCGTACACGGGATCATATTGTGGGAGCTAACATCAAGCTAGAGGATATAGCTCCGGTGTCTTTTTCCGGAGCTTCCTCCAAGGCTACTTCCAAAACCCAAATTAATATATGACGTAGACCAAAAAAACAGATACAAATCCTCTTATAATTTTGCAAGGTTTTCTGAAATTAAGGCTAACTTTGCGGATTATAAATTTATATATACTGATGGATAAAAGGATGAGGATAGAGCTGCGGCTGTCTTAGAGCAGCAAGTCTCTTCTTTTCGTCTGCCATCCTCTTTCTTCAATTTTCTCTGCCGAGGTCTGGGCTATATGTTTATACACGGAAACACAGTCGTGGGCAGAGAGGTAAAAGCTGCATTGAATAAATCCATACCGAAAATTAAGCTTCCTTTTACAGATTTTAGTTGCAGTATTCTTGAATATATTCGTAACGTTTGGCAGGACGAATGCGACTGAGTGAGGTCCAAAATAATATTCTTGCCACGCATCCTGTCATGGCTACAAGTCTTATACTTGTGGATTGTCTCGTAGAGACCAAGTAGTTTTAGCGAGGTGTCGTATTGGGCAATCTCGTCTAACACACAATTTAATCCTAGATGAGAGCAGTGCTTCGCAGTTGACTGTGTAGGCTTGGCCCATGTTCGGCAAAGATTCTACACAGTCAGTTCTGTGTATGATTTATTTGACAGGAACCTAGGCGATTCTGTCATAAAACATTACAGGGCCATTTACCTATATCATAAAATATAACTTTTTTTGTCATAAATATGTATAGATTGAAAGTAATGTATACATTGAGATTACGAGATGTAGAATTTTTAACATATGCTGGTTTTCGAGTTTAAACTGTTTTGGTTGTTTTTATGTGATGTTAAACATGCCCGAACATTTTTGTTTCTTTTCTGATGTTCTGACTGCCATATTAAAAACCTGAACTGCCTCGTTTTTTCACATTGTTCTCTCCACAATAAGGCTGAAATATTGCCGGTGAGGCGTTAAGTCGTAATCATTTTTTCATTCATTCATTCCAAATTAGCGTTAATGAGGCTGTTCCCACATGACTTGGCTGGGTACCTAATAATCAGCCTTCAGATTTGTCATGAGAGACATGTAAGAAACATTTCCATCCTCGCACTTTACCATGACCGGTATTATTAGTTTTGGGATAATTTTTCGTACGGGTCTTGACCGACAAACCCCTGCTGGCTACGAACTATCTCACTGGATCTTACCTCTTTAGCCGTTCACATTTTTTGCTACCTCTCCATAAGACCGTAAATATTCTTAAGTATAATGGTAGCATAACGGCCAAGGGGAAACCAAAAATGACAACCAAAACACCGCCGAAGTAGAGGATCCTGTAGAGAAGCCCTTGGAATACGAGCATACATCCAAACTTTGCAGATTCATTCTGTAGAAGAGAAAGGAGAAAAAGCGACTAATATACGGTAACAAGCCTCGACGCGTATGTCGATGTTTTTTATTAGCATGAGCTGGGCTTGAACTCACAACGACCGCATTGGTGAGAGGCTCCTGGGTCATTACGCTGCGCTAGCGCGCTAACCGACTGAGCTTGAGGGGGAATATAAGCTTTCGACCTTAACGAAGCCACTGTACCGATGAAACTTATGATTCAAGACAATATTAAGAATAAAACATGTTCTCACCAGTAGTAATCCATGTGTGAAATGAAAATGATCATAAAAATATATGAATTTCCCGACGCTTTGCAGGCTTTTGCTAAATGTGAGGACTACACAGCATTTTTAATATTTCTAGGCCAGTGACGTGAAATAAATTTCAATTATAGAGTTCGCTTCACCAAACCCGATCTTTCTCATTCACTAAGCGATACATTGATTAGCTTAAACAACTAAGCCATGTATTGATGAGCTTTAAACAGCAGCGACAACACTGTGCTACTAACCAGTTAAATACGACCTCTTGCCCTTTTACCTCAGTTGTTTAAGTAAATGTATACATAGTAGCAAATTATACGCCCCCTCCCCCGTGGGGTTTCCAGGGTGAATAAAACAGGACCTCTAGACAAACTTGTCGTAGAAGAAAAACCTAGAACTCTCCCGTGTGGGCCCGGTGAATATGATAGGCTCACATTTTGTGGGTTGTGTGAGAGACAAGCGGGAAGCGACCTGTTTTCCGTGGGTTGCGACCGTAATCTACGAGGACGGGATCCTGGTGGCTGCGGATGTGTTGGTCTTGCGAGATCCTCACGCCCAACACGTCACTTTGGCCCTTACTTGGAGAGAGACGAGAGGTCGGATGGGCCCGGTCCGATCATTCGGCTGGTCACGTCAAGCCCTACACTTGATCCAGTTTTGTTATTCTTTGCCTTACTGAGATGTCAAGTTGGCTCTTTTTTAGATTCGCTTCCTTTGGGGTCAATGCAGAAGGCGGAGGCTAATGGGTCAAAACGAGTAGAATGAATTTAATCTTTTGGTAAAACTTCATCTGTTCGAGTATACCTTGCGTGGATTCCCTGTTTCTATTCTTTGCTGGTCATCCGCAGAGGTAGATTCGCCCTTGTTGGGACTCCGTGGCGGGGTGGGGCACACGTAAGGCGAAATTGATAAAAAAATTAAAGGCCTCATTTCAAATCTCAACCTCAGTTATACCCAATAGGTCTTCCTCACTGCCGTCTTCATCAAGTGCTGATAAAAAGAGTAGGTTAGAAGTTTTCTCAGGTTCTCTTGATAATGGACAGGACAGCTGGCCGGCATTTATTGTTTTGTCGACTAAAAGTGAACAATAGCCTCTAAAATTCACCCTTTTGTATTGAAAAGGGCCTCCCCAGGGCACAGCTGGAACATTAAAAACCGTTAAAAAGTTAAGATTCGGAGACATTCTCATTGAATGTTTCCGGAAGCAAGTCAAATAATTTATTGTCATTAACTAAAATATCTGATATACCTGTTTTTGCATCCCCGCACAATTCCCTGAACAGCTGTCAGGGGATAATTCGTGATCGGGATGGTGACATTATTGGCTTGTTTGAAGAGGAAATATGCGCAGAACTAAAATCACAGGGTGTTGCAGAGTTAAACGCTTCACTATGAAGAGAAACCTGGCAACATCATTAAACTTAATACATATCTTTTGACCTTTAGCACAACCTCGCTTCCGTCGTATATCTACATTGACCCGTATACGGTTAGTGTAGATTTATACATTCCTAACCCTACACGCTGCTTTACTTGCCAAAAATTTGGTCACGGCAAGGGCCACTGTAAAAATAAACTGGTTTGTTTTAGATGCGGAAGTGAGGGTCATGATGGTTTCGACTGCAGCAGCACAGTTAAGTGTTGTAATTGCAGTGGAGATGACATCGCCTCCTCCAACGACTGTCCGTTTTTTATTAAAGAAAAGCAAATAATAAATCTGCAAACGAAAATTAATATCTCTTATCAGGAGGCCGCAAATTGGCCTCCCTCTCTGACACTTCACTGCAATGTTCGTTTGCCAATGTGGTCACGCGAACTACAACATCTGTTGGAACTCAAACTTCATTAACATGGCCCATTGGAAACGACAAACCTAGCTCCACATCTTTACAACCTGCTGATCAACCTGCGCATATTTCCTGCTCAAAACAGACCACTGCAGAACAGCAAACAAAACCAGTCAATAATAAACAACAAACTGATAAACCTGAACTTAACCAATTCAAAAACAAAACTGCCAAAACCAAATCTGGAAATAAATATAATAATGACAACAGTAAACCTAGCGGTCCCACACAGCGTTCCTATAAGGTCACTAGGGACCCTGTCCAAATTTTTAATAGGTTTGGATCGTTGGATGACGTTGGTCCTACAACATCGCATGCGGATGTGATGAATACATCACCCGCACCAGGGAGATCTTCCAGCCGATCTCCTAGGAAGGGTCGTCATCGGTCCAAACATAAATAGAAATCTCCTGCACGTCTCCTTCCATAATGACGATATATGACGATACAGTGGAATTGTCGAGGTCTTAAGGTAAATTTTATTGAAAAAACGCAGTTAGTTCAATCACTTAATCCTATTGCCCTTTGCCTTCAGAAAACTCACCTGAAGACATCTGACAAAGATACAGTAGCCCTTAAAAAGCCCTTAAAATTCCCTATACGGCACTTACTTAAATGAAGAAGAGCGAGCTGCACGTGGCTGTTCTATCTTCGTCAATAACAATATTATTCACAGCCCTGTAGCTCTGGATACAGAGTTTAGGCTGTGCCTGTTCGTGTTTCATTGTCCGAAACAATCACATTATGTTCAATGTATATTTCCCCGAATATTTCTTTGTCAGCTTTGCAGTTACACAATCTAAAAGAACAATTCCCTAAACCTTTTATATTTATGGGAGATTTTAATTCCCATAACCCCTTTAGGGCAGTAATAACATTAATAACAAGGGCAAGATAATGGAAGACTTCTTACAGAAGGAGGAACTGTGTTATTTCAATGATGGTTCTAATACCTATTTACGTCCAGGTAATGGCGCTTATTCTGGTATCGATCTCACTATTTCAGATCCATCACTTCTCCTTGATTTTTCTTGGAAGGTGCATGACGATCTTTGTGGTAGTGACCATTTTCCTATAATCCTAGAACATATCACTTCTTATTCTTTAGAACGTGTAGCTAGGTGGAAATTCGATAAAGCAGAGATTTGAGATATTCTGTGAGCCTCTCCAGAGACTCTCAATGCAGCAGATGATCCTATGTTAAAATTTAATGAGCTTGTATTACGAGCTGCAGATAGAACTATACCTAAGACCTCGACAAATCCCAAATCCAAAAGTAAACCCTGGTACGACAATCGTAAAGCCATAAAGGACCGTAAAAAGGCTGAACGCAGATTTAATCATTGTCATACTGATAGTAACTTAAACCAGGTTCGTAATTCTAGAGCTAAGACTCGTCGACTACTCAAGTCCAATAGACGATCTTGTTGGCGGAACTTTGTTTCGGGCATTACGTCAAAAACACCCATGCGTAAGGTCTGGAACATGGTTCAAAAATTTAAGGGCAAAAGTAATAAAGCCAAAGTCCAGCATTTGAAAGAAGGAGATAATATATTAACCTCTCCATCTGATATAGCCAATAAATTAGCTGAGACAATTTCCAAGAGATCTTCAGAGAACTATGCTTAAAAATTCCAACATATTAAAAACCAGAAGGAGAAAATTAAATTGCCCTTTTCTTTTAAAAATCTAAAAGATTATAAACGCCCTTTTAATATCGAGGAACTTAAGCCTGCATTAAAAAGGCCCACGATACTGCGTGTGGTCCTGATAACGTATATTATAAGTTTCTGAACCATTTACCACCTGAGCCACTGAAGGCTCTCTTGGACTTGCTTAATGATATTTGGATAATTGGTAATTTTTCACCGTCATGGAGGGAGGCCCCGGTCCCTAAACCTGGTAAGGATCATACTGATCCAAATAATTGCCGTCCCATAGCTCTTAGCAGCTGTGTCTGTAAGACTATGGAACGGATGATTAATGATAAACTTGCTTGGTTTCTTGAAACCAACAAGTTACTTTACAATATTCAATGCGGTTTTCGCCAAGGCAGATCCACTATGGATCACCTTGTTCGATTTGAAACCTTTATTCGCCATGGCTTCATCAATAACGAACATGTGGTGCCCATATTTTTCGACCTTGAAAAGGCCTACGACACCACATGGAAATATGGTATTTTAAAAGACCTCGCGGATATGGGACTTAAAGGTCGATTACCTATATTTATATCTCAATTTTTATCTGATCGTGAGTTTAATGGGTGTACCCCAGGGCAGAGTTCTATCACCAACTCTCTTAAGCATAAAAATAAATAGCCTAGCCAAAACATTATCATTGGGCACAGAGGGTTCCTTACATGTTGATGATTTCCTCACATGCTATCGAGCTAAGAATATGAATAATACGGAACGTCAGTTGCAGCTTTGTCGCAATAAAATCGAGAAATGGGCAACTGAAAACGGTTTTAGATTTTCAACGTATAAAACCGTCGGTATGCCTTTTGACAACAAACGGAAATTTCAGCTTTAGTAAGCTATCTTTTATCTCTCATATTAAAATGCTTAATGCTAAATGTACAAAGGCTGTCGATATAATTAAGGTCGTGTCTAGCACCGATTGGGGTGCTGACCGATCAGTTTTACTTAATTTGCGTCGTTATCTGATGAGGTCTAAATAGGACTATGGATCCATCATTTACGGTTCCGCTAGGAAGTCGTATATTAAAATGTTGGATCCTGTTCATCACCAAGGTTTGAGGCCCAGCCTTAGTGCTTTTAGAAACTCACCAGTAGAAAGTTTATACGTGGAGGCAAATGAACCTTCTTTATATAAGCGACGTATAACACTGAGCCTTCAATATGCTACAAAGCTTAAAGCACATCCAAAAGCCTGCCTACGACTGTGTTTTCAATCCATTATATGTAGACAAATGTACTAAATGTCTTAACAAGATTTCTTCGTTCGGTGTTCGTATACGGGACCATATTGTAGGTGCTAACATCAAGGTAGAGGATATAGCTCCGGTGTCTTTTCCGGATTCTCCTTCATGGCTTATTCCACAACCTAAACTAATATTTGATCTACGTAAATATAATAAATCAAATACAACTCCTCCTATAATCGAGCGAATTTTGGTGAAATCAAGGCTGATTATATGGATTATAAATTTATATATACTGACGGGTCAAAGGATGGGGACAGGGTTGCGGCTGCCTTAGAGCAGCGGGTCACTTCTCTTCGTCTGCCACCTTCATCTTTTATCTTTTTCTGCAGAGGCCAGGGCTATACTCCTGCCCTTGTCATATGTTTCAGTGATATGCAGCGACTCGCTGTCTTGCCTTTTGGCGATTTAGAGTAATAACATTAAAAATCCATTGTTCTTTGAGATCATACCCAAACACCGAAACCTAATTAAAAGAGGTAAAGCTATTACATTCTGTTGGATATCAAGTCATACTGGTATCCATGGAAACACAGTCGTGGACAGGGAAGCGAAAGGTGCCCTATGTAAACCTGTATCTCGGGTTAAAATCGCTTATACTGACGTGAAGTCTAATATTTTCATTTTTTTATAGTGTCTTGTAGAGACCAAGTAGGTTTAACGAGGTGTCGTTTTGGGCATCATCATTTGACACACAATTTCATCTTAGATAGGAGCAGTGCTCCCAAGCGTGTTGGATGTGATGCATAATTTGGTATCAAACATAACTTGGTTGACTGTGTAGACTTTGCCAATGTTCGGCAAAGGTTCTACACGGTCAACTCTATATATGATTTATTTGACAGGATCGCTGGCGATGTTGTCATAAATTTTTTGAAGGTCAATGGCCTATATCATAAAGAATAAATTTTAATTGTCATAAATATCTATAGATAAACAGTTATATACATATAGATTTATACATGTACTATAACCCTGGTTTTCGAGTTTTAACTCATATTTCTTTCATACAATTTTAAACATGTCTGCACTTTTTGTTTTACTTTTGATGTTTATATTATCATATCGAAAACCTAAACCGTCTCAACTGTTTTCATCTTGTTATCGCCATGATATGGCTGAAATATTGCCGATTTGGCGTTAAGCCATAATGATTCATTCATTTATTCATTTAGACCATGTGGTCTAGCAACAACAATCAAAAAAATTACTTACGATGAACAAAATATCTGATGTAAGTGTTTTCACATCCCCTCGCCATGCATTGAACACCTTTCAAGAATAATTCCTGTTAGGGATGGCGATATAATTGACCTAACCGAACGAACTAAATTTATAGCCCCAGCGGTGTTTCCGAGGGTCCTGAAAAAAAATATGACCTCTGCCCTCTAGGCAATCTTGCGAGCCGGGTGAATATAATAGGCTTACATCTTCTCGCTTGTGTGAGAAGCCACCGGGAAGCAACCGATTAGCCGTGGATTGCGTCCCTTAATCTACTAGCACGGGATCCTGGACATGGACCCCCATTACAACTTCCGTTTTTCGGTCGAGACAATTGTAGTTTTGTGTATTTTAGGGTGTAAAGTCTTTTTTTTGCTGCCAGCCTGCCGTTTTTGGTGCTCACGTGAACGCTTGGTATCAATATAATGGAAATTGTCTACGCTTTGGGCAGGTATGTGTTTTAATGATGAAAGATTGAAATTCTGGGCGAGAGGGCTCAAGGAGACAGGTGGTTATGAGGCTGCGAGTGACGTCCCCTTGGCGTTGCTCAGCACCCCTCCCAGCTGCCGGCGTAGAAAGGTCCAGATTTTGACGGTCAACATGTCAAGGTTTTTATGGCTTCTTTCTCACAGGCTGGGCCAGGTATGCACCAAAGCTTATTGGCCGCGGAATGTTTGGGACAGAGCTACAGCGCTAAACGTTGACGTTGTCGCTTATGGAAAACTAATGGGGGTCTGAGGCCATCCTGGGGGATGAGGGTGTGTTGGTCCGGCGAGATCCTCACGGCCAGCACGCCACTTTGGCCCTTACTTGAAGAAAGACAGGGGGTCGGATGGGCCCGGTCAGACCAATCGACTTGATCACATCTTGCCTCTGCGTGGTCCTAATATCCTCCATAACATCACACCATTTAGAGAACAAATGTTATTTCTCAAATTTCGTTTGAGGGACTACTTGTGAGGCGGTGAATTATGGGTCAATAGAGTTGTTGACGGAGAAGAACCTGATGGGGTCTGCTCATTAAGGCCATCTGGTCCAGTATACCTCAAGTGGAGTCCCCTGCTGAGTTTCGTACTGAGAGGCATTGCCCCTGTTGGCACTCCGTGGTGGGTGGGGAACACATGGGGTGAATTTTTTATTACATATTATGACTGCCATAAACTTTTTGCCTAATGTTTCAAATATGTCTATCCGATCTTCCTCTCAGTCCATTTCAGGTGCTGACAAAAAGAGGAAGTTTGAAGTTTTATCTGATCCGCTTGATAATAGACATTACAATTGGCCGGCTTTTATCGTTCTCTCCACTAGGAGTGAACAACAGCCGGCCTTAGAAACCCATCCTTTTCTTCTAAAAAAGGCTTTACATGGCGCAGCAGGCACTTTAAAAACCGTTAAAAAGCTACGATCCGGAGACATTCTCATCGAATCTTTCCGGAAGCGACAATGTTAAAATTTATTATCTCTGATAAATCTCTTTATACATCCCCTCACAATTCCCTGGACAGGGAATAATATGTAACAGGGATGGAGATATCATTGACTTATCTGAAGAAATGTGTTCAGAATTGAAACCACAGGGTGTTGCCAGAGTGAAGCATTTCACAACAAAAAAGGCTGGCAACATCCTCAAATTAAACACATAACTTTTGGCCTTTAATAGTATTCCTCTGCCATCGTATATCTACATTGGCCCGCATAGGGTTAATGTGGATTTATATATCTCTAATCCTACAAGTTGTTTCACGTGCCAAAAATTTATTCACGGCAAGGGCCAATGCAAAAATAAACTTGTTTGTTTCAGATGCGGAAGGGGAAGGTCATGAAGGTTTCGACTGCAACAACACAGTTAAGTGTTGCAACTGCGGTGGAGATCACGTGGCCTCCTCTAGAGACTGTCCGCTTTTCCTTAGGGAAAAACAAATTTAAAAACAAAAAACTCTTATCAGGAGGCCCACAAATTGGCCTCCCTTTCTAATACTTCACTGCATTCTTCATTTGCCAATGAGGTCAAGACAGTAGCATATGTTGCTACTCAAACTTCACTGACTTGGCCCATTGGAAACGACAAACCTAGTTTGATATCTTTACAACCTGCTCGTAATTCCTGCTCAACTCAGACCACTACAGTGAATAAAAAAATACCCAGTAAATAACACACAACCAACTGATAAGCCTGAACCTGATCAAACCAAATACAAAACTGCCAGAATTAAGTCTGAAAATAAATCTCATAACGAAAATAATAAACCTAGTGGATCCTTTGTCTTCAGGAAACTCACCTGAAGACATCTGGCAAAGATATAAAACCTCTCAAAAAAAGGTCTTCATAAATAACAATATTATCCACAGCCGTGTTTCACTCGATACAGAGCTTCAGGCTGTGGCTGTCCGTGTTTCATTGTCTGAAAGAGTCACATGTTCAAACACATCTTTGTCAGCTTGCCAGTCACATAATTTAACAGAACAACTGCCAAAACCTTTTATAAAAATAAATGATAAGGAGGAACTGTGTTATTTCAATGATGGTTCGAATACCTATTTACATAGACATTTACACTTTGTTTCAGGTATTACGTCAAAAACACCTGTGTGTAAGGTCAGGAACATGGTTTAGAAACTTAAGGGCAAAATAATAAAACAAAAGTTCAGCATTTAAAGGATGGAGATAATATATTAACCTCTCCATCCAATATAGCAAAGTTAGCTTTGACAATTTCAATATTTCGAATTCCAACATATCAAAACCCAGAAGGAAAAAATTAAATTGCCCTTTTCTTCTAAAAATTTAGAAGATTATAAAAGTCCTTTTTATATAGAGAAACTTGAAATTGCATTAAAAAAGGCCCACGATACTGCGTGTGGTCCTGATAACGTATGTTATAAGTTTTTGAACCATTTACCGCCTAAACCACTCGAGACTCTATTGCTTACTGATATTTTGATAACTGGTAATTTTCCACGGTCATGGGGGAAACGTGTATTATCCCGGTCCCTAAGCCGGGTAATGATCATACTGATCCAAATAATTACCGTCCCATAGCTCTTATCAGCTGTGTTTGTAAGACTATGGAACGGATGATCAACGATAGACTTATTTGGTTTCTCGAAACCAACAAGTTACTTTCGAATATACAGCGTGGTTTTCGTCAAGGTAGATCTATTATGGATCACTTTTTCCGATTTGAAACCTTTATTTGAGATGGTTTTATCAATAATAAACATGTGGAGTCGATATTTTTCGACCTTGATCATATTGGCCCTGATCATCAGTTTTAGGTACGGGTTGGGGTCCACTATTTCCAGCGCTCATGAGAACGAAATGGGTGTTGTTGCGAATATTGTTTAGGATAGAAATAAATAGTTTAGCAAAAACATTAACATGTGGTACAGAGGGTTCTTTATACGTGGATTATGTCCTTAGATGCTACCGAGCTAAAAATATGAATAACATCGAACGTTAGTTGGAGCTTTGTCTGATGGTAAGCTATTTTTATACCTCATCTTAAACTGTTACAACCAAAATGTACAGAGATTCTCTATATAATTAAGGTCGTGTCTAGCACCGACTGGGGTGCTGATCGATCTGTTTTACTCAATATATATCGTTCTCTGGTGAGATCCAAACTGGACTACGAGTCCATCATTTACGCTTCCGTTAGGAAGACGTATATTAAAATGTTGGGTCTTGTGCATCACCAGGGTTTGAGGCTCAGCCTTGGTGCTTTTAGAACTTCACCATTAGAAAGTTTATACGTGGAGGCAAATGAGCCTTCTTGTGTATAATCGAAGTATATAACTGAGCCTTCATCATGCTACAAAGATTAAAGTTCATCCAACAATTTAATGCATTGTATGTAGATAAATTTAATAAAGAATTAATGAATGAACAATTATGGCTTAACTCCACATCGGCAATATTTCAGCCATATCGTGGCGAGAACAAGGTGAAAACACAAGACGGTAAAACTTTTCGACTCCGTAGTGAGAACATCCAAAATAAAAAGTTCAGACATGTTATAAAAAAAGATCAGATAGAACAAAACCCCAAAACAGGTAAAACTCGAAAACCAGCATATCTTGAAAATAGTACATCTAGAAATCTATATATATACATGTAATATTATATGTATGTATACTAGATTGTGAATATTTTTCTAACATGTAAGTTTACAAAGTGTATTCATATATGTATCCAGATGACAGAAATGATGTTTGACATGCACTACTGTGCCCAGAGTTAATTTCTCGACATAGATATGTGACTGATAGTACATGTATTTGAATTGTTTCTTGTTTTTTGTATTTTACAAAGTTTATTTCTACCTACTGTGACTTAGGTGCTCAAAACGTATGGTGCCACTACTCTTTTAGTGAGTGACAGTCACAGATTCAGTGGTGATAATTTTGCCTGTTCTCAGACTCAGGGCTATGTATTCTGATTTGGTTCCGTTGCATGTGAAGTAGTGTAACTGTGAGTGACATGCACCTGCTGTACCAAATTACCATGCATTTTGATTGTTTTCCTCTTTGTGTATTTTATTGTTTATTTATTTCTACCTCCTAATTCACAGCATTCACACTTGAACTGCTGCGCCAAATTGCCATTGTTTTCCTTGCATCTGTATTGAATTGTGTATTTTACAGTTTCTACCTCCTATTTCACACTTGGTTGTCCAAAGCATAACAGATTGTAACCATACATAGTTTAATATAAAATTTATGTACTGTTTTAGTGATTCGCACTCAGTGTCAGTCATTGGTGGGAAATGTGTGATATATTTGGTGCCCCCCAAAACAGTCAATTTCTGGGGTCCAATAGTAATACATTATTTCCAGTGATATAATGGCAATTAAAGCTATTAAAAGGTCTTGTTTTTCAATGATACAGTGGCGATAAAATGTCTCCGGCGGCAGACCCCCTGCTTATTTACGGCGGCCCCCAAACCCCCTGGACGCCCTATTGTCAGATCCTGGCTAGTGCCCTGCCCATGGGGCTCTCGAGACATAGCATGGGGTTGCCCTGGTTCCAAACAAGCTCCCCCTGGGCACCTCCCCAGAACATCATTCGGAAAGAGCGTTTTTCAGCTCTTGCCGAGCTAGTTTTCGGCCGCGATCTATAAGCTGTTTTTTCGTGGTTTCATCGATCTCTACGGCGTTGAATGCCTTACGAGAATTAGCGCGTATATCCTGCTTCAGATCAGAGTAGTTCTTGAGCTCCTGAACGACTTGCCTGTACTCTACGTCCGAAATAACACCATCAGATAATGCCGTAGATACCTGCGCGCGGATGCTGTTAAGTGTAGCCTCAGCCAACAGCCGTATATCGTTATGTTTCTTGGCCTTTGCGTGAAGTCGGCGGCTAACGAATTTTCCGGCGGCAATTAAGACACTGCAAGATAGGGCCGCAGCTTCCATGGTCAAGACAGCAGGGGCTGCGATTATTGTTGTGAGTAGTCCCACACCTGCAACCCCTAGTCCCAAACCGGCTGTGAGCATGGCCGAATCAAGCGTCTCGGCGGCTAAGACACCGCGCCGGTACTTTTTGTACAAGGCCCGGCGGAGATCTCGCTCAGATTCAAGCTGCCTCTGTTTTTCGCTGATATACTGCAGGCGATGGGCGTGCGCCACGCCCTCCGGGGGGGTTTCAACCATAATCGTCGGCGCGGTCGGGGCCAAGGGGTGGTCATCCGTAATCATCGGCAAGGAGTCTTCATCCGTGATCGCTGGGTATAGTCGTCCCATATTGTCCGTCCTACGAATCAACAACGTCGGTAAACTCTAAATCGTCATCGGTAATACTAACACGAAATCTGAGAAGGTTTATACCGGACTCTAAATAGATGTAATCGAGATTGACATCGCCCCCTGCAAAGACCCGTATATCCTCGAGAGAGCTCCGGATGACTGGGTCGCCCTGGGCCGGTAATTTGATCATAAGTCTGAGCTCCTTTCCATCGTGCTCTGCAGGCCACTTTAGTCTCACCCCGTTAATCAAGGAGGAACGGCGCTGAGAGGCCGCGCCAAGTATGATGTTGAAGATAAGTATAGATCCAGGCTTTATTCGTAGCATGGACAAAGATATACTTGTTTGCGCGCTAAGACGTATGGTATCTACACCTTTGTCTGCAGATAGTGTGAAGTAACCTCTTCCACCCTTAACTATAAAACACTTGCTTTCTGGTACCCACGACACGAAAGAGGTTCCGGAGTTGAAAACTTTTTTCACCTTGGTCAAAGCGGCCTGGACCGTCATCGGGGTCACCTTCACATCTATCAACCAATCAGGGTCGCGAGCCCTAGCAAGAACAAAGCGGTCTTCAAGGGGAATTAATGAGAGTTTTTGTTCTTCAATCACCTCAGAAGGCGACCTGCGCTCTTGCTCTACAGAGGATGAGACATCTTGAAGGGAAGCAAACGTGGCAGGTTCTGCTTGCCCCCCCCCCCCCCCCGCAATGTTTTTGCGGATGTACTTGCCACTTTGAAACTGGAAGGCGTAGAGTTTACCTTCCTGGCCTTGAAGTTCGAACTCCGACACATCTGCCAAGTCGATTAAAGACAGGCACGCAGACCTGGGACCGGCTGCGTCCACCATACTCATTGTGTTTCTAGGGTAGCACTGATGTACCATACATTAATATACTTGCCGTTTTTGTCTAAGAGTTCCACGGTCAAGTGCGTTATATAGTCGGCGCGCAAGGCTTTGTACTGTGGGTTGGGAAATGAAACCGTCTTTCCGCAGTTTATCCCTTCACCAGTCACAGCGATGGCCTGAAGTAGTGTTGAACCGCAACCGAAATCTGAGGTTATTCTCACGTTTTCTGAGGTGCTCAGTTCATCCAAATGCACAAAGACTTCTTTGTGTGTGACCAAGTTAGGTACATTATCACTCTCAATAGTCCCCCCTATGGGCGCCATCCCGTCGGAGAACCCTAAGATGGGAGCAAGCTCTTGGAGTATTATGAAGGTATTTCTAGGGAGGGTAAGGACTAAGCGGCCCGTGGCTTCATTCAATCCCAGAGAAACCCCATGCGGGCAAAATATGTCCTTGTCCAGCGTACAACCATTATAGTAGCCCGTCGGCACTTCAACATGTTTGCCCTCAAGCGAGAAGCCCACTCCGGTGGGGATATTCACCCAGTTCAGATAGAATGTTACCTCGCGAAAGGCGGTTTTAAGGCGCCCATCGAGGTTGTTAAGGGCATGAGGCAGCGTGTGCTGTGCCCCATTTAGAATGTCAGTCAATGTGATGAACATCTTAGCCACGATGAACAGCGAGGCTTACAGGTTCAAAAGAGAGGCCACTTACAAGGCCGGGGCATTTCATAGTATCCAAACCCACGCAGGGCAGCTCACGCGATTTGACATCTACATCGATGAAAAGAAGGCCTTTCCAGTCCAGTTCACAGATGTATTGGCCAAGTACCGGCTGCCACAGATAACCAGCAATGACTTTGTTCGGGCCTGGAACACCAATCCTATGCAAACCACGTGCGGCGTCTCTGTAAAAGACCATCTTCTCGCCCCCGACCAACGAATAAGGGCCCTGTACACGTTCCATGTGTATTACCAAGTTAGGCGGATCTTGGAAGAGATCCAGGCCCCCCTGCCGCAAGACAGAGCGTGGGCGGCATTCAAAAACCCCCATGATGAGAGGATTTGTAGGGAATTCGGCGTAGATAAGCACACAGACTGGAGGCGCAAGGGGGTGAATCACGGCCTCGGAGTGGCATATTACTATATCACGAGAACGGGCTACAGCCCTATTGGCGATGGGACCTTCAATCCGAGCAGGATGTCGTTCTCTAGAAAACCTACAGCGCTCCACGTCGACTACATCGAGCAGGACGCCGAGGAGGCTTGGGCCTCGTTCATTGCCGACAAGTCCCAAGCCGGGCGTAGAGCGCCTAAACGATTCCATCCGGACATACGTGTGGGCTATTCTAGGCGCCCAAGCGCAAACAAGGGCGCGTATTCTAGGCACGGGCACAGCCTTCGACGCGCAAAAACAGTTTGCCGCGAACGTTGAAGACGCTATTTCCTCTCCGATCGACCTTCTGTCTGCTATCAAATGCTACCAGGACGTACTACAGTATGCCGGGAGCGCTGTAGACTTTGTGTATGGCATAGGCCTATATATGGCCCCGAGCGACATGCCAATGAGGGTGTGAACGCTAAAGTGCCGCCCACTTTGCACACGCGCGCACCTTCCCACGGAATCGTTGAGCCAGAAGACAGCGTCCCACCACCCACAGCGCGCGTTCAGCATGTTGCTGCCGCCGGAGGCGAACAAGAACCCCTATTTCCAAAGCAAAAGAATCACGATGCGGAGAAGACAGCCATCGTCGTGGCTGGGGTTGGTATCGGCTTACTGCTGCTGTGGACTATGCGTTATATATTTGCGAACAGCCACGAGCATTAGGCCACCTACTGCGACGACTAGAGTCCAGACATTATCGGCCAGCCACCCAGCCGTTTTCCCGAGAAGGTTCAGTAGCCAGGACACGATACTGCCAATAATACCTGGAATCGCAGCGGCAGCCTTCCCAGCCAGCTTGCCAAAGGCGCTCGCCAGGGACTGGAGATGCTTTTTCACCCATTCTTTAAGACCACGCCCGTGGGATGGAGGTGGCGTTGGCTGGATGCCCCCGCCGGACCCGCCAGTCAGCGCCAACTTTATCGCTAGCCCCAGTGTCGAGATCGCCATCCCAATTGCCGTGAGAATGGAGACCACGGTTATTCCCTGCTCCCAGAAGAGGGTGCGGACGCGCTCAGCTAGAGTGGTATCCTTGTGTAGGATGCGATCGATCGTCTGCTTGATGCGGCGTATTTGCGTGCGCAGGGCTTCGGCCGTTAAAGGGGCTGCTTCGAGCCGGACCACCCTCTCGTCCTCTAGATTCCTTATCCGGTCTGCTATCTGGCCTCCTCAGGGAGGGGGCCTCCTCCAACTTCTGTTTTTGTTTTGCGATGTCCTTATCCAGACTTGACAGCTTGGCGAGGTTATTGGCGTGTTCACCTTCCGAGGTCTGCAGTGCCTTGTCAAGCCCCAGAAGTTCTCGCATGGGAAGAGGAGGGTCGTTTATCGTTTCAAGAGCCCGACCGACCTTACTATCCGTCAAGCTTGTTTCCAGTGGTGGACAGCATCAGTGGCCTTTTTCGGTGGTTGGCTTAAATCCTCCAGCTCCATGGTATCTGCCTCGCCGGCCGCGGCACCGAGTTCTGAACTCGCTGTCTCCAGGGCTGCCACTGCTGCCGGATGCAACGATGTCTTCTTTTCTTTTCCAGTCTATAAAGCCCAGCCCCCCTTCCCCCCTAACAACATTAACCCCTCCTTTATTGGCGACTGTTGAGAGGGCTAGCGGTTCACCTGTTCGTTTGTTGATGATGTCCAGTTTGGGGTGGGCCACGAGTCGCAGACGCCCTTGGACAACCTTAATCTTCGTGTAATCGCGAAAGAGGAGGGTAAGGCTGGGATCCGCCTTCGCCAAGGCATCGTAATAATCATTCACGGCGGCCTACGCCACCTCTTGTTGAAGGTTTCTGGCGGCCGCACCCTGGCTTTCTTGTTCGGGAACATCACCACCTGCACGGAGAGTGGTCTGCTCGTCGTCGATGTTGTTGTCCTCTTGGGCGTCGTCGAACGCCGGATTATCAAAGTCAAATTCTCCCAAAATCCTCGTACTGAACATTGCAAGGTATAGATTCAATACACACAATGGATGTGTGCCTCGAGGGGTACAAGGCAGTCCTTGGTCGTCACCAACAACCCGAGTACGATCGACCAGAGTCAACAACTCTTGGTCCGCTTCCCCAACCTCGGCGCAAATGACGTTATTGTGCCCGGTACCGTGCGCTTGGCTGTTCGAGACTAAAGGAACCCTGTGGAAGAGGATGTCGGAATCCTTCTACAACCCGAAGATCACCAAAAAAGAAATCACAATAGAAGGGGTCCCCAATCAGCTGTACAGCCAGGGCATGCGGGCGTATCAGCAGTGGGGCGAGGTCCAGAGGTTCTTTGCCAGCTCACCCCTACGAAAGCGGGACCCTGAGGTGGCCAGGGTCGTTAAAGACTTAGGCCTGGCAGACGTCTCCCTGGAAGAGTTCTTGACGCACAAGCACGCCTTCTGGCTTGACCTTCGGGCAAGCCACGATGACGAGCTGCATGGCAGTGGGAGGCGCGTTCTGAACGCCAGCGAGAGGATTACGATACAGGTGACAAAAGAGAGAGAACATCCCGGCGTGTTGAACGTATATCTCTATGTGATCATGGACACAAAGCTGCACATCCAGAATGGTAGATTCAATAGCGCGCTTTATTGATAACGCCCTCTGCGCGATTATCTGTAGGCAGACGAACTTCGGCAAAACAGTCTTTGTGCTGGACCTGCTTGAGGGCCCTTTCCGCGGTTTCTTTCATCACATTGTGATACTGTGCCCCACTCTTAAGCATAACGAGGCGTACCAGTGGCGATGGATACTGTCTGACCCTGAAGTCTATTGTTTTGACTCGGGCGAGCGGCTCAACGACTGTCTGAGAGCTTTCTACAGATTGTTCGAGGGGGAGCCCACCCTATACATCATCGATGATCATAGTGAAGAAGAAACAAAAAATGCTGTCATTCATGGCTTCCTCGGGCTGTCATGCAAAGCAAAGCGTCTGGGTCCTCACTCAGAAATACAACACCGTCCTTAAAGACTTTCGCGAGCAGACAAGGTGGGTGGCTTTATTCCACTGCAAAGATCGGCACTCGTTCAACGAATGCCTGGGGGAGAACCACATCATCGAGGCCGAGAGGGAAAAGGCAGACGTTCGACAGAAGCTCAAGAACAATCCGCATTCTAAGCTCCTGGTAATGACTGATACGCCCGCCACATCTAAGATTATATATTAGACGTGGGCACCCCTATGGGGGGCAACCCATTTGTTGAACAGGTGCTTAGCAGTGCTAGCTGCTGGCTGTACTACTGCTATGGTAAGTACTTGGCACCGTTAACGATGGCGCTGACCACTGCTAAGCACTGCTCATTTGAACTCCCCTGCTGTTTTAGAAATGAGCCGTATGATCCAGAGGAACATGAATACAACGAATCCGGAAGGCCCGAAGGAAGCACAGGGGGTGACAGCGGATTCTAAGAATGACGGCCCTGCGAAGAATCCCAAAAATGTCGCTGCGGGTCGAGTGGGTGCTGCAGCGAGAAAGGCTAAGGCTGAAATGCTCAAGGACGAGCTTCGCGAGGCAAAGGCTGCTCTGCTTGGCGCAGCAGATTCCACCAAGAAACAGCCGAAGGAAGGGCAGCAGGGGAGGGCGCCCCTGGCGTTATTAGGCGTTCGCAGCCTTGCAGTACTAGTGTTGCTACGCGTGTGGCACAGCCGCTATACAGCACATGCACGAGGTGCAGATATCACGCCGCAAGAAAAGAATCTCCATTTGAATACACGTCGCGGCCCTTTCTATATAGAGCAGCATGTCCACTCCACCCAGTGACGGAAAAGTGCTAGTCAACGCGGCCTACCACGCCGCTGTGATCTCTCTCCTGGCTACTGGGTACGCTCGTCTCGGCCAGATGTTCCTGAAAGGAGCCCTCCCAAAGCTGGACTTAACACCCCGTGACGTCGGCATGGTCATTGCAGATGTAGGCCTGGCCATGTTTTCGAAGGAACTGCTAATTAAACAGGGGCTCCTTCCTCCCAATATAATCAAGTAGTAATGGCCTCCATCGCAATGATGATGGGCGGCGCCCTCGTAAACGCTTTGGCGGGAGCAACTATATGTTTTCGATGCTGAGGAGTTCCGGTGTCGACGAAGAGCGGAGGCGCCATGACCGCGCTGTAGAGCAGCTCCAAGCCGCCCATGAAAAATGGGCCCGAAAGCGCACTGAGCGCTTGGACTGGATCAACGATGAACTCCGCCGCCAGGGCCGCGCTGTCCAAACGTTCCGGGATGTCGACGCTGCAATCCGCGAGTATTCTAGGGTCACGGGCAAAATTCTTACACGCGATGCACGCGAGGCGCTGCTGGGCTCAGAGCCACAGCTCTCCGATTTCTATGTGCCTAGTGAAGATCAAAAACACCGCGAGATGACCTTCGTCATCCTGGGGATGCGTGTGGTTGGGGGTGTGAGTTACGGAATCGCAAAACTCACCAAGTAATCCGAACTGACTGTGCCGGACTCGCCATCGAGCTCCTTGCCGTATGGCAGGCACGATCTTAGTAGTGAGGTGGTTCTGCACGCGCAAATACGCCGCGACGATTAACATCTTTTTCGTCGCAAATCTGTTAGAGGGCTGCTAGAATACCTTGATGACAAGGCTAGTAAGGTGTCTGCTCGCCTGGCAAATATCTACTACAGCCGTCGTGGGTACTGGAAGGGCCGCGCGGCCATCCAGAAACTTGCCACTGCGGCTAAAGTCTCCGAAGATGTGTTCCGGGCCTGGCTGAAAAAGCAGGCTATCTGGCAGATATGCCTGTCTTGTCCCCGAAAAATACCGAGGCCTATGTTCGATGATTCCCCGCTCGAATGACATCCACCAAGCCGATCTTCTATTTCTACCACATGATCGGCGAGGCCTGAAGCTGTATAAGTAGGCGCTGATAGTTGTTCATGTCGCTTCTCGCTACAAGGAGGCGGAACCTCTGGCTACTAAAGATTCCAAAGAAGTCGCTGATGCTCTCTCTTGCATTTACAACCGGGGACCCCTGAGATGGCCGAAGCTTCTCCAAGTTGACCCTGGGCGCGAGTTTATGGGTGCGGTGAGCCAACTGCTGGCCAAACACGATGTCACAGTCCTCCAAGGCCGCGTGGATACCCCTCCGAGACCAAGGCATAGTGGAGCGTTTCAACCATATTCTGGCTGAGCGGCTCTTTGGACATCAGTACGCTCAGGAGATGCGCCTCCCTCCCGAACACCGGTCTACTGAATGGGTGGCTCCGCTGCCCTCTGTTGTGGCCGCTCTGAATAACGAGACAACGAGACTGATCGGTAAAAAGCCGAAAGACGCCATCAAGGCAAAAGGGGTGCCCCATAAGCCTTCCTCGACGGTTCCAGGTCGTCCCGTTGGACTTAATGAGCGGAAGATCCCCGAGGGTGTTGGCGTTCGTTATCACTATCAGCCTTGAGAGCTGGAGGGAGGCCGCCGTCGCGCGACTGATCCTATGTGGTCTCTAGAGATATATCGGCTTGGGCGCTCTGTCACAAAGCCTAATGAACCCGTGCTGTACTATCTAGAGGATACGTCTGATGGCCCGCGACGGGGATTCGTTCGTGAGGAGTTGCTTATAGTGCCTCCCGATACTCAGCATGGGGTTCTACGGCGCTAGTAGTTCCTCGAAGAGGATGTCCCATACAGCCGTTGCCGTCAAGGAGGCGCATCTCTATGGCCATAAGCCAAGGTGTGGACACCATCTTTGGCGATTCAGCGCTTACTATCGAAGGGGGACAGTGAGACCTTATTCAGGTGCTGCCCATAGATATGGTGGCACTCTGATCGCAGCACGTCCATACCGTGTCGGAAGATCTTCTTCTCGAACAGGGCCTCTTTGTACTGCTTATGGCGGATGCGCTTTTCCACAGCTCCCTTTTTCACGCCCTTGGCCTTCTTAATGTTGGCTCCACCTGCCTCCAGAATGGAGTACATCTTGGGGCGCAGACCAATGTATTCGGCGATCGGCCGCCCCTCGCACTCGTCCTTCATTTTCCCCAAGACCTTCATATTTGCTACGCTGTGCAGGGGGTGGTCTTGTGGGTATTTTGACGTGTCGTACAGGTTTGCATTCTCAGCCATATCCCTATAAACATCCTCAGTCTGAATCTCGAGTAGCAGACTATCCGTGTCAGTGTAGAGGAGCTGGCACGCTCTCCGTACTGGGCCTTCATGTGGTTGTAGTAGAAGTCGTACATCAGGTGCTTGGAGAGATCTAGAATGCTCATGCCCACGTAGATAGGTCGGTTTAGGACTAGAGGGGTCTTGTTCATCTGAATCGCTGCGAGGTCATCATCAAATATGTTTGCCCGTGCGAAGCTCGGGCTGGCTATCAAGCGTCGGAGCTTGTCCAGAGCGTACCAGCTTGACGTCCACACGCTTCCGAAGGTTCTCCATGGTTTTTCCGAACACCGAGTTGTTCATTACCTTATACAGGTCCTTCTCGAATTTACTCGCGGCCGTTTTTCGGAGCTCGGTGTTCATCCATATAGGGTTCCATACAAGGGCTGAACCCGGTGAACCTTTGTCAGGCGCATTCCCAGAGATAGATACAGCTGTAGGTTCCGGTAGTGCAGGACGTACCGTTCCTTGTTGCGGAGGTTGGGGACCAGCTTTTCGACCTCGGTAGGCGCTTTCTTGCCGAGAAGACCGTGCTGATAGTCTGACATCCACTCCTTCTGGACCGCCAGACGCTCCGGGTAGCCGTTATGTGCGTTATGTAGGCAGGCCGGATACTCTAGGTCGACCTCAAGGATGTAACGGGAAGGACTGTCGTGGGGGTGGGTAGCAATCGTTTCGACGAGACGCCGCGCGTCATTTACCCACTGGAAGCCGCCCGTTGGAAGGAACTGACTCATAGCCCAGCCATATAGATTATTGGCGTCTAGGTATTGGATGTAGCTGTTTGGACTTTCTGGGTTGTATCCCTCCACCTGTGGATTATTGGCTTTGGCGTATCGCTTACTTACCATGGAGATACCTCCTTGCAACCCCTTCTCAATGAAGAGATGTTGGTCTTAGTCGGTCAACAGCTCCAGCTGTACCCCGGTCTTCTTGAACAGCGCATCCTACGAGTGACCTGGGCTCGTAAAGTAGTGAGCAGGGTCCAATCCATACTGCCGTAAACAAGTCTTCCGGAAGGCCTCAAACACATTGGCCAACAGGAGCACGTCTGTGCGGCAGTAAAGGTCTGTGTAGTCTCTCCATACCTGTTGAGCGTGGATGTAGTCCTCATCGCTAATGCCTCCGACTTTGAGCTTACTGTAGGAAAGCCTCTTTGGGTGGGAGGCTGGACTCGTCGAAGCGCTCCCAGGAGTCCATATACTCATAGGTGTAGACACCCTTGCGCATGAGTAGCTTTCGTTTTTCTTCGGCGGGCTCATACCGGGCTGTGATGTGGAAAGCCTCAGGTTTGTTGGCCTCTACCAGACTGTCAAGGGAAGTCGGTAAGAATTGAACGCTGTCGATTTCTGGCGGCTGGAAATAAGGCAGACCGGAGTGCCCATCGGAGGCAGTCGTCGTCTTTGTTCTTCACGTTGATGACTGCTATCTTGTTACTCACGGCTGCAGGTAGGGTGATGTAGGACCCGCCTCTCAGCGGCTGATACTTTGCAATGTCAAGCCAGAGTGTTTGCACGCTATTTACAGCCCACCCTGCGTCCATTTTTCTAGCGCCTCCTGGATGGTGGGGAAGACCTTATCTAGAGCCCCGTCAATGTCACCGACCTCTAGGAGGGCCTCCTGTTTGCTGCGGAGTACTGGGCTGGTATACTCTTCACTGCCATCGGCGTGGTCCTTTCGCAGCTGAACCCGAGGCCTAGTTGGAACTTAACCCCGTTGAGTGCCAGGATCTCTTCTTCTAGCTTCTGGCGAATGCTGGCTCGAATTTCTTCTAAGAAGGCTACGGAGTCCGTCCAAACACCTTCGGGTACGCCCATCTGCCAGACCCGGAGGAGATTCCTTATGGCCCTGCCAGTGTTAATGAATTCTAGTTTCTTTTCACGCTGTATTCTACCTAGCAGTTCATCCAACTCCTCGTTACTGAGGAAGTTCTTGTTGTCTTGCTTCAACTCCTCGTTACTGAGGGGGTTCTTGATGTCTTGCTTCAACTCCTCGTTACTTCGGGAGTTCTTGATGTCTTGCAGCCGCTTCCACTCAGCCACAGGCGTTTTATACCTGTTGAGGATACCCTGCAATTCTTCCAAGGCATTGCGGGACCGTGGGTACTTGGGCCGCACACCTAGGAGCGTCTCAAACTCCTCCCGTAGTGCTCGCGCTTTTTGATGGTGCCTCATTGTACGAGTTGGTGTAACTATGCACACGACTCTCTGAGTGTAAATTTCTATAGCCGCCAGCCGTTTGAACTCGTCCAAGTAAGCCTTGTGCCTCCACTTCCTTTCACGCGTCTGGACCCTATTATGTCCGCAGGCCATGCAAAGCCGAAATCGGTTTTTAACGTCCCGACCACAGCTAATACATGACTGGTTGCCAGGACCCTACCGCAGACGGTATAGGTGACCCCCGCAGTACTCCCCCAGACAACTCTTACCACAGAGCTCCGTGGAGCCGATGAGAAGCCACCGGCAATTATTGTAACCATTTCGCATGTTGTATACACACGCTTGGTGTAGAAGCATACCAGGTGCGATGGGTATGTCTAATACAACCCCCAGAAGCTGGAAAAAGGGGGTGGGGGCCTCTATTTGTTATGGGAGGGCCCAAGGGGAGGGTGTGCCAGAACCTATAGTGTGTATACTACTACACCGAAAACGCACCAGACAGGAAATATGGCACGTTATACACAAAATTTTCAAGGTAAATTTACACCTACTGTGGACCACTCAGTTCCGTTTTCCATATTATCAGTTACCTAAGTCACCAGGCAACTCCCCACAGCAAGATATGCCACCCGGTGTGCCTTCCAAATCTAACCAGGCACAAGTTGAACAGGATCTCAAATCTTTTATTAAAGAATCTCTGTTTTGTGTGTGACAAAACAGCTACACATCATCTACACATCGTCTAGTAAAACTAGAGCGTTCAGAAATGAACTTAAACCTAGTCCCGAGCTCACGGACTCAACCTTTTATGACAGCAAAGGCCTATTCTCTGTCTCACACTTAACATACTTTAACGTAGTATGAGGAAAAGACTGATAAAACTGGTGGATTCCTGCAGTAGCTTAATTTTAACTTCACTGTGCTGGGGTTCACGTTGGCTAACAGAATGAAGTGAATCCCTCTATGAAATCCCCGCGGTTATACAATGTTCACAGAGCCACATCAAAATAAGAAGGGAGGAGGTGCTGTCTTGTACGTTAGCAACATCGTTTCGTCGTGTATCATTCGACACGATGTGTGTGACAAAGATTAAATCACTGTTTTTAGAAATTAAATCTAAAGGTGATAGTTACACCGTGGGCATCGTATACAGCTCCCCCATCCCGTAATATAGGACTATTAACGAGCGTCTTAATTTAACGCTCCGAAATATTCCGCCCACCAAAAATGTATTATAATGGGTGATTTTTAATATCGATCTTTTTCACACTGATAAACATTTCGCCTCCATCGAATTCTTGGAAAACCATGAAATGTATTATTTTTTCCCCTCTAATAACTAAACCGACTGGAGTGACAACCCGGTCAGTAACCTTGATCGACAATATTCTCCAAAGCTCTGGACTAATATCTCTGATCATTTGCCCGTGTTCAGTATTTTTAAAAGCCCTATTTCTGCGAGAGAGCTTCAGAGTTTTACCTACCGACAAAAATCACCTCAGGCTATGTCAGTTCAAGGAAATGATTAAAACCCTTAGCTGGCATAAAGTCATAACAAAAACAGCCGTTAACGAGGCTCTTACATTTTTGTAGAAAGTTTGAAAAGTTTATGATGAAGTTTACCCTGAATGGGCTGCCTCTTCTACCTGTCAAAGAATTTGCAAACCATCTCTCCTTACGTCAATTAACGAAAAAAAAAAACTGTACCGCGAGCAACGTAAGTTTCCCTTCCAAACGAAATAAATACAGGAAATACAGAAATAAGCTGAATATTATGAATATTTTCTCTCGCAAAACATCTTTCGAAATAAATTTGTACAGTGCAATAATGACATAAAGGCCATTTGGAAAGTTCTCAGTGAAATGCTCTTCGTCGCGTGGCGTTCAGCGTTAAGAGGATAGTGCAACGACTGGTTGACCCGTATCAGTAGAATAGCTCGGACGGGCAACATACTTGCCTTCGGTAAGTCGCCTCAGTGAAGCAGCATTAGATAAGAGTGCGACAAGAAGGCACATTACATACACTCTATGACTGACAATTTTTTTAAGTACGACGTTAAACCTCAAGCACTCACTCAATAATCGCACTCACTTTCAAACACTTTTACTATAAAATAGTTGTGATGTCTAACAAAGAAGATATAGCCGACAGTTTCAATAATTTTTTGCTGCCATGACATCTAACTTGAATCAAATACCGCATGCTACATGCGACTTTTCTCAATACCTTGGCCAGTCAATCTCAAATATATTTCTACTCCGTTAGCTCGTATCATTAACTTATCTTTTGAAAGTTGTCACGTCCAGGATTCCCTAAAGACTGCTAAATTACACCCATTTATCATATCATATCGCCTGATCAATATGGTTTTCGTGCCCATCATTCCACCATGAGTGCAATATGTTCTTTACATGATTTTCTTGTATCTGCTAGAGAAAAGAACGAAACTAATCTTGTTAATTTTTTAGAGTTATTTAAAGCATCTGATACCTTCAGTTACAAGATATTCCTGACAAAACGTAAAAATTACGGCTTTCATTCCACACCGCTCCTATGGCTGTCAAGTTATTTAGCAGGCTAAACCCAGTATGTCCCATACGAATCTATAGTTTCCCCTTTTACTCAAGTTAAACGTGGAGCCCCACAGGTACCGATCCTAGGGCCCATCTTATTTCTTTGCTATTTCAACGATATACCTAATGTCACCACTGTACTAAAATATACATTATTCGCCGACGACACAAGTGTGTGTATCTCATTCAGAAATACAAACGGAGCAGTCACTACCAAGTCTGCTGAACTCGGAAAGATAAGTGACTGGATGACTTCAAACAGGCTATCATTAAACATTAACAAAACATTATCGGACCAGTATCCCCTTCTCCTTAGGACATTCCTCGGCTGTCTATGCAAGAGTCAGGTAAAGATTATGATTCCGAATTTACATTAGTGGGTATAATGTTTACCCACACCTTTCTTGGACATCCCATATCAGTTACATATGCAAAAAAAGTATCTCACAACATTGGCATAATTAACCATATTAAACACTTTATAAACAAACCAACTCTAGCCTTACAAATCCTTAATTTCCCCTTTCCTGAACTATGCTTGTGTTTTATGGAGTAAATACAAGCGTCAAGTCCGACATTCCTATACCATTCGTATCCGTAAAGGGCGTTCCAAGTCGATAATCGCAAGATGCATTTCCATAACAACGTTTAACACTAACTCCCGAAGAAATTATACAAATAAGAAATAAAGCCGGTAACACACAAGAGAGAAGCAGTCATCAGTTTTCAATGATGCCGGCCAGACAATGAATATTCCAGGCATGAATTCCATATCAAAGTTCAAATTCGTAGTCCGTGAATGAGTTCCATGTCAAATAACAGCTAAACAAGTATCTCAGTCGCGCTTTAATTGCAACTGTTCATAAAGGCATCATGCTGATGTAATAAGCATGGCGACCTTTACGGCCCCTAGCCCCAGGTTAAGCGGTATTAGATACAGTTTGAAAATGACGAGCGTTACAGACCCTAACCGATCAGATTACGATTCAACACTTATCCCTCTAATCCCAGACCCTTGAGTCTGTTACAAAAACATGCAGTGCAATCAGTAACCCTATATAATCGACTCGAGCACACAGACCCTCTCATCAGATCTCTGAATATTTTACCGGTAAAATTCTCTATCCTTCAGTCTTCTTTAATAATCGCTCGTAAATATAAACATCACCCCTATAAAATACCCCTGAACTGCCGTAACCTGTTTCGAAAACAATCAGATATACACAATTATCCAACAAGAATACAGTGTCTTAAGCAATTTAGACCCCTCCACTCTTCCAACCTCTCTCTAGTGATTTCGAAGTATAATCGCCCGGGAATGGAACAGGCTACCGATTAAATCTCAAATCTATTAACTCGCTTTCTCTATTTGTTAAAAATGACATAATTCTGACTTTTTATCAAACGGCCATGCACCACAGCGTTTCTCTTGGCACGCCACACGTGGTTTGTGTTTTTTCTTAAATATGTATAACGTTTACTCTGTTATTATTTACTTATAATTCACCTACAACCAGCACCATCGTACATAAACTACCGGGCAAAAGAAACGTATAACCTTGTTCAGCACCACAAGAAAGAGAAAGACAGACAGTATCAACATGATAAGCATTATATTGCAATAAACCATTTTCCAAGTTCTGTTCAAAAATTGAAAGCCATATGGATATTACACTTGCTGTCAGGCCGAGTAAAGAAGGCATGGGGTAAATCTGAAAAATTACACAAATGCAAGTAAAGGGACTCCCTTAAAAAGGTGTTCCTAATGTCCTATCATGTCATAAGACAGATCGTTAGTAGCGTGTGTGAGCACCCATTGCATCAATTAAAGCCAAAATACGTCTACTCATGGAAGTCGTCACCGCCGGATGACGTCATCAGGAATTCTGTCCCACTCCTCAAATAAAGCCTGTTCGAACTGTTGCCTGTTTTGTGGGGGTGGGGGGGGGGGGGGGGGACGCGTTGTCTCAGACGCCGATCAAGATGATCCCACAGATGCTCTAAGGGATTCATTTCTGGCGATCGTGCTCGCCAAGGCAGTACGTTGACATCAACGGTGTCCAGATAATTTAGTACAACTCTGGCGGTATGAGCATTGTCGTGCATTGTCATACTGCAAAAGGATACCCCTTGGCTGTTGATGCACGAATTGCACCACAACAGCTTCCAATATTTCATCTCGGTATCTTTGGCCAGTCAGATTTCCCTGGATGATGACCAATCTCGTTCTCACCTGTCCACAGATTCCGCCCCATGCAAACACCCCACCAGCACCAAAAGGGTGGACATTCTCAATGCAGTTTTGTGCCAATCGCTCTCCCCTGCGTCGATACACACGAATTCGACCATCATTTCTGAAGAGGTTATATCGGCTTTCATCAGTGAACAGCACCCTTCCCCAGTCTCGTCGCTGCCATCGACGTACAACTCTTGCCCAAAGCAGCCTGTTTTGACGGTGTAGAGGAGTCAATGCCATTCCACGGAAGGGACAATAGGCTTTGAGACCACTCACGCGGAGTCGTCGTAAGACTGTGCGTCTGCTGATGGGGTGTCCCAGTGCCGTTTCCGCCGTTGACGTCGCCGTCACAAACCGGTTACGCAGGTGGATTGTGCGGATGTACCGGTCTTCGCCAGGCGTTGTAACACTCGACCTGTCCGATCTTGGACGATCTTGTGTCCTGCCTGTTAGGCGGTAACGACCCAACAGTCTGCTGATGGTGGCTTGACTGCAATTGAATGTTCTGGCAATGTGGTGTTGGCTGGCCTCCATGTCGGCCATACCAGTGGCTCTCTCACGTTCTGCCTGTGTGAGTCTCGGCATCTCTTAGATGTTTTTTATGGTATTGCACCCTTACCATGTGCTACATCGGTATTTATACGGAGGTCATTATCGAGAGTTTTCAACAGGGCCCGAAACTCTGTTTTTCCGATTTTTCATGATGTCTTACACCAATTTCAATGAATCTCGTTAAAAAGTGACGTGTACACAGGGTGCTTATGTGCAAACGTATTCGCACAACGTTCAAACTTATTCAACTTATTTTTCCATAGAAAAAACTGCATTTAAAAGTTTTGTTTCTTTTGCCCGGTAGTTTATTTGTACTTCTCAGGGACAGATCGAGCCTTTTGTGACTTTATTGCCGCCATGCTGTATTTTCTGTAAGTATGTTTTTTAATCATGTTGATGGTGAATAAATACAATAAAAAATAGTTTTATAAAGTTTTATATGGCTGATACTTCTTTTACACCCTAAGTTAAATTTCTAAGGGGAGGGGGGCGAGGTTCAATTGGTTATTGCGATAGCGCAGCGGAATGACCCAGAAGCCTCTCGCCAATACAGTCGCTGAGAGATCAAGGCCACCTTATAAGAGCCCCCTCCCCCCTCCTTCTCCGTCGGGTTTCCGGGGTGATAAGAATAGGACCTCAACCCTCTAGGCAAGTTTGTCGTAAAGGTTTTGTCGTGAAAGCTCTCCTGTGTGAGTCCGGTGAATATACTAGGCTTACGTCTTCTCCGTTGTGTGAAAGGCACAACCGTGGGTTGCCACCCGCGGTCTATGAGAACGGGATCCTGGCGACTGAGGGAGTGTTGGTCTTGCGAGAGCCTCACGCCCGACACGTCACTTTGGCCCTTATTTGGGGAGAGACGGGAGGTCGGATGGGCCCGGTCCCATCAATCGGCTTGGTCATGTCTTGCCTCTGCGCGATCCCAATTTCCTCTATAACAGCACATCATTTAGGAAACAAATGTTATTTCTGAAATATCGTTTGCAGGACTACGCTTTCAGGCGGTGGCTCATGGGTCAATCGAGTAGATTGAATTTAACCTTTGGCATAAATCAATCTGTTCGAGTATACCTCATATGGAGTCCTTGGTGTCTTTTCTGCTAGGCATTCCCAGGTTCAGGCATCGCCCAGTGGTGGGTGGGGAAAATATGGGGCGAAATTTATACATATATATGTCATGTCTACCTTAAAAGTTCCTTCAAATATTCCGAATATGTTTAACAAATCTTCCTCTCAGCCGACTTCGTCTTCAAGTGCTGATAAAAAGAGCAAGTTATCTGAATCATTTAATAATGAACAAAACAGTTTGCCGACTTTCATTGTTCTGTCTACTAAGAGTGAACGAAAGCCGGCTTCAAAATTCATCTGTTTCTCCTGCAAACGGCTCTAGAATAAAAAAAACCTCTAAAATACGTTAAAAAACTTCCGAAGGCATTCTCATTGAATGTTTCCGGCAACAACAATCAAAGAATTTACTTAAATAAAATATTCGATACATCGGTTTTCACGTCCTTTCACCATTCCTTGAACAGCTGTTAGAGATAATTCGTGACAGGGATGGCGATATGACTGATCTAACTGAGGAAGAAATCTGCCAACATTTGACATTCACATACCATTCATAGTCCGTAAAGGACGTTCCAAGTCGATAATCGTAAGATCCATTTCCAAAACAACGTTTAACATTAGCTCCCAAAGAAAAAGGTATGTAAGAAATTATACAAATAAGAAATAAAGCCGGTAACACACAAGAGAGAAGCGGTCATCAGTTTTCAATGATGCCAAGCAGACAGTGGATATTCCAGGCATGAATTCCATATCAAAGTTCAAATTCGTAGTCAGTGAATGAGTTCCAGGTCAAATAACAATTAAACAAGTATCTCAGTCGCGCTTTGATTGCAACCGTTCATAGAGGCATCATGCTGATGTAATAAGCATGGCTACCTTTACGGCCCCTAGCCCCTGTTTAAGTGATATTAGATACAGTTAGAAAATGACGAGCATTAGATTTTTTTTTTTGAGTGGTGTTTTTACGGCGTACTCAAGAATATTTCACTTATACGACGACGGCCAGCATTATGGTGGGCAAAAACCGGGCAGAGCCCGGGGGAAACCCACGACCATCCGCAGGTTGCTGACAGGCCTTCCCACATATGGCCGAAGAGGAAGCCAGCATGAGCTGGACTTGAACTCAAAGCGACCGCATTGGTGAGAGACTCCTGGGTCATTACACTGCGCTAGCGCGCTAACCAACTGAGCCACGGAGGCCCCACGAGTATTAGATAAGATTGTGATTCAAAACCGATAAGATTGTGATTCAAAAGTAACGGACGATTACGTCTTTCCCGTTAATATGTAAAGATCTCATATTACAAGAGGCGCCATCTATGACATTTACACATGACATGCTGGTCTATATAACAGCTTTCTACAAGACAGACGGTTACACTGGGCAACCAGCGCCATCTATGTTGTTAAAAACCATGTACGTGATAGTACATGGTGATAACAGCGCAGCCTGTGTGGTTGATCACAATGCAGATCGCCAGAGATTCTTAACGCTCTGTCCACACCTTCCAACAAGTGTTACACTCATTGATGGAATATCCTTGACAAACTAGTTTTTGAACTAGCAACTTGTGACGCAGACTAGTCATCACAGTTAACGCAAGACCTGACAAATGCTACAAGGCGAGATATGTATACGCCATATGCAGGACCCTTTGGTATATTGCTATCCAAATAAGGATAATTTACAATATTAAAATTAAAATTATCCCTTTTGTCGTAAAGGCGGCGTAAAAGGAGACCTTGTTCGTCTTTGTAGATATAGATCCAAATAAGATGTACCATCAGGACTATCTGTTGTCTCCTTTCAACCCAATGAAGGCGGATAGATTTCATTCACCGCTTCAGCAATATGGGGATTATTTAACGTCAGTAGATCATCAGTATACCGCTTGGAAAATGCATAGGATCGAGTTTTAAAGATATTATTTTTAAGTAATTTCTGCGTATAGTCGTATTTATATGAAAACAGGTATAGGTCTGCCAAAAGAGGCGCACAATTGGTACCCATTGGAATACCTACGCACTGTTGGTAAGTGGTATCTCCGAATTTCACATAGATGTTATTAATGAGAAATTCAAGTAATCCAAGAAATAATGTAACATCTCATGAGTGGTAACCTTTATAAATAGAACTAAAGAAGGCCTTATTACTTCTGACGTTAATGTAACGGTGACCTGTTTTAGTAAATACCGAGACAATTAACGACGATATTCTTTCAATAACATCTTTGTGAGGAATCGTAGTATAAAGAGGAGAGAAATCCCATGTGGATACGTCTTTGTACGGTATATGCATATGAGCATCAAGTTGTTCTGTAAGACGTTTGGAGTTGTTAAGAATCCACATGCCTCTTGTAACGCTCTCGTTAGTAGGGTTGACAAGAGTTTGGGTGGTACAACTTCTTGAACCCGCAATAAATCGAGCGTTGGGGATTTATGCATTTTAGGAATCCAGTAAAGTTGTGATATTTCTGAATGACGGGTAGGTATATTTATGCGCCATTCTTTAAGAAAGGCTTTGTGTTTGTTAAATAGTTCCTCCAGAGTACATGTAGTAGCAGAATACGTGGATGTTGTTGTAGATGTACATAGCTCTTGAACAAGAATTTGATAAAAATTCTTGCAAATAAAGATGACATTATTAGGAGCCTTGTCCGCTACAGTGATGACAAATTTACTATGAAGATCAGCGAGTGTTTCTTGCACAGTGGGATCCTTCAGAACCTGTTTAACGTTTGATAGGACATCAATGTCTAGACGCTGTATGGCTAAACTAACCTTTTGACAATCTCAAGCCAATCTTTAAGTACCGAAGAATCCATTTTCCCCCGTTTTGACCATTTCTTAATATACTTCTCCAGCGCCGTAAAAATTCACCCCATGTGTTCCCCACCCGCCATGAAGTGCCAACAAGGGCGATGCCTGAACCTGGGGATACCCAGCAGGACACACACCAAGGACTCCACATGAAGTATACTCGAATACATGGCTCTAGATGAGCAAACCCCATTAAGTAAATAAGGTCACACATCAGACTCGTACTACTCGAGTGGTCCTTGAGCCTCCGCCTCAAAATGTAGTCCCACAACCAAACTTTGGAAGGAAGCAGTTACTCTCTAAGGAGTGATGTTATCGAGAAATGTTTTAGGACAAAGCAGAGGCAAGACGTGACCAAGCCGATTGATCGGACCGGGCCAATCCGACCTCCCATCTCTCTCCAAGTAAGAGGTAAAGTGGCGTGTTGGGCGTGAGGATCTCGCAAGACCAACACGCCCTCAGTCACCAGGCCGTCCTCGGAGATTACGGGTCGCAACCCACGGCAAACACGTCGCTTCCCAGTTGCCTCTCCCACAACGGAGAAGATGTGAGCCTATTATATTCACCGGGCTCACACAGGAGAGCTCTAGGTTAGTCGACTTTTACGACAAGCTTGCTTAGAGGGCTGAGGTCCTATTCTTATCACCCCGGAAACCCCACGGGGGAGTGGGGGTATCCATGGAAACACAGTTTCAGACAGGGGAGCAAAAGCTGCCCCGTACAAACCTGTAAGTGGGTTTAAAATACCGTATACTTACAAAAAGTGTAATATTCCAAAATATATTCGGCGCCTTTGGCAGGGTGAATGGGACTTGCAGATCCATAATAAACTGCATGCTATTCACTCGGTCATAGGCTACAATGCCTATCCTTGTCAAATGTCTCGTAGAGACCAAATAGTTTTAACAAGGTGTCGTATTGGACATTTTCATCCGACACACAATTTCATCTTGGATGGGAGCAGTCCTCCCGAATGTTTTAGATGTGATGCCCAATATGGCATCAAAGATACCTTGGTTGACTGTGTAGACTTTGACCATGTTCGGGAGAGATTCTGCACGGTCAACTTTATATATGATTTATCGTCAACGATGTTGTTATTAATTATTTGAAAGCCATTGGCCTATATCATAAGATACAAATTTTAATTATTATTCATGTATAAAATACGTATCGATAAAAAGTTATCTAAACATATAGATTTCTTTTTTTTAATATGCGGATTTTCGAGTTTTAACTGTTTTGGGTTGTTTTTAAACATGTTCAAACATTTATGTTTCATTTTAGATGTTCTCATCACCATATCGAAAACCTCAAGCGCCTCGCGGGTCTCCGTTGCTCATTTGGTTACCGCACTAGCGCAGCGTAATGACCCAGGAGTCTCTCACCAATGCGGTTGCTCATGCTCATGCTGGCTTCCTCTCCGGTCGTACGTGGGATGGTCTTGCAGCAACCTGCAGATGGTTGTGGCTTTCCCCCCGGGCTCTGCCGGGTTTCTAGCCACCATAATGCTGGCCCCCGTCGTATAAGTGAAATATTCTTGAGTACGGTGTAAAACACCAATCACCAATTTGATGGAAACAATCATATAAATAAATAAATCAAGCGCCTCGTGTTTCCACCTTGTTCTCGCCACTATATGGCAGAAATATTGCCAATGTGGCGTTAAACCATAATCATTCACCCATTCATTAAATCCATTATACGAATGTCGATGTCAGCTACTTACCACTTGAAGCGCCACAGGAATACACAATGCACAGCATATCAACCAGATCAATAATGTACAGTTCCGCGCAATTTTCACAGTACAGTAAGACTTCGCTTGAAGAGGGTGACAGATCGCAATATACCTTAAAAGATAAACAAGAAACGATATATATTAATGTTTGGGTATGTGTGCACGGTCAAACATATTAGTGGTGATCTAGTTAAAGACATAAGTCATGGCGCTAAGGGCGTGTGACATTTACACGGACATGACGCTGATATTTACAGTTAGCAAAACCACTACAAAGTAATACGTCTTCAAAGCGTACACAAGACGCTAAATCCCCGTCTTCAGGACATGACAATGTGATAGTCATGAAGCGCATCCTTGTTGGTATGTTAGGTTAGTTCGACGTATTCCTGATGCCTGCTTCGTGACGTTTGTTCACTGAATTAATTCTAACCTACCTTGCCACGTTGTTCTGTGTGTTTTTGCTGTTTTTGAAATGCTTGGAACATATTACAAGAGAGAAACCATTTTTTGATGAATGAATAAATGAATTATTATGGCTTAACGCCACGTCGGCAGTATCTCAGCCAAATCGTGACGAGAAAATGTTTATACCAGAGGGCAGTGAATGGCTTTTGATATGATGGAAACATTCAAAATATCCAAAAATCGCAACATGGTTAAAAGCAATTAAAAAGACAAACATAGTCAAAACTTAAAAACCACGGGATGTTTCTGCACAGATAATCTAGAAATGTGTATACAAAATGTACAATATATATATATATATAGGGTGTCCCACAAGTCGCGCACCATCCCGGTTGAGGTTGAATGCTTGAGCTACACAGCGGTGTGTTGCCCCATCTCTTCCAAACATAAAAACCAATTCAACTTTTTCTTGTACTGCTAGTTTATTAGCCATAATTAACTCTGAAAGAGAAAAAAATGAAAATCACGACTTATGGGACATCCTGTATGTATATATGGAAAGAATCATATTTTGTAATGTAGCCCAATGGCTTTCAAATATTTAATGACCTCATCAACAACAATGCTGTTAAATAAATTGAATATAGTTTTGACTGTGTACAACCTTTCCCGAACATGGGCAAAGTCCACCAAAATATATTTGATGCTGTGCTGAACAGCACATCCAACACACTCGGGAGCACTCCTTCCATCAAGAATATAATTGTGTCAAACGACAATGCCCCCTGGGGTCTCCGAGGTAAAGATAATAGGACCTCAGCCCTCAAGGCAAGCTTGTCGTAAAAAGCGACTAACCTAGAGCTCTACCGTGTGGGCCCTGTGAATATAATAGGCTCACTTCTATTCGGTTGTGTGAGAGGCAACTGGGGAGCGACCTGTTTGCCGTGGGTTGTAACTGTAATCTCCCAGGACGAGGTCCTGGCGGTTGAGGGCGTGTAGATCTCGCGAGATCCTCACGTCCAACACGTCACTTCGGCCCTTGCTTGGAGAGAGACGGGTGGTCAGCTGGGCCCGGTCTGATCAATCGGCTTGGTCACGTCTTGCCTCTGCGTGGTCCCAAAATTTCTCATTGACACCACTCCTATATCCGTTATTTCTGAAATTTCGTTTGCGGGACTAAGTGTGAGTTTGTCGACTAGTACGTGCCTGATATGTGACCTTATTCACCCGGAGAAAGACGGAAGAGCTCATTGTGGGGAATTGGGTTTGCTTAATAAGCCCATCAAGTCGAGTATACCTGTGGAGTCCTTGGTGTTTTTCCTGCTGGGTATTTCCAGGTTCAGACATCGCCCTTGTTGGAACTCCCTGGCGGGTCATAAACACGTGAGGTGAATTCTATATCCATTATGTCTTCCCTAAACCTTTCGTCTAATATCTCTGTGGGGTATCCAGGGTAAAATGAATAGGTCCTCAGCCTTCTAGGCAAGCTTGTCGCAGAAGGCGACTAACCTAGAGCTCTCCCGTATGAGCCCGGTGAATATACTAGGCTCACATCTTTTTGGTTGTATGAGAGGCAACCGGGGAACCACATGTTTAGAGTGAGTTGCAATCCGTAATCTGTGAGTATCGGATCCTGGTGGCTAACGGCGTCTTGGTCCGACACACCACTTTGGCCCTGAATTGAAGAGAGACGGGAGGTCACATTGGCTGGGTCGTATCATTCGGCTTGGTGGACGTCTTGCCTTTGAGTGTTCACAAAATTTCTCCCTGACACCACTCTTTAGAGAGGATATGTTATTTCTGGAATTCTGTTTGTGGGACTACGTTTTGAGGCTGCGGCTCATGGGTCAATCGAGTAGTACGAGTCTGATGTGTGACCTTATTCAGTGGATGGGAGACAGAGAAACTCGAGGTGGGGTTTGCTCATTAAGACCATCTGTTCGAGTGTACGTCATGTGGAGTCTTGGGTGTGTATCTTGTTGGGTATCGCCAGATTCACACATCGCCCCTGTTGGCACTCCTTGATGAGTGTGAAACACGTGGGGTGAATTCTTATCTAATATCTATTATGTTTTCCCTAAACCTTTCACTGAACGTCTCTAAAGTATCTATTCGATCCTCCTCTCAGCCGACTTCAGGTGCTAATAAAAAGAGGAAGTTAGAGCTTTTCTCCAACCCGCTTGATAATGAGCATGGCAATTAGCCGGGATTTATGGTTCTCTCCACTAGGAGTGAACAAAAGCCGGCCTCTAATATCCCTCCTTCCCTATTAAAAGGGGATTTAGAAGGCGCAGCCGACACTTTATACAGCGTCAAAAAAAACCCTATGATCCAGAAACACTCATCGACTGTTTCCAGGAACAACAATCTAAAAATTGATTAGCTAAATAATATTTCTTTAATAATATTAAATAATATTTCGGATACATCTGTTTACACGTCCCCTCACGATTCCCTGAACAGCTGTCAACCCTGAATAACCATGAATCTTCTCACTCCAAAAATAAAGATGACAAAATAAGTTCAACAATAAACCTCAAAATATAATAAAAACCTAGAGGCCCCACAGAGCGTACCTCTGAGGCCACTAGGGATCTTATCCAAATTTTGTATAAGTTTGGATTGTTGAAGCACGCTGCTCTTTCAACATCAGATGCGGATGTCATGGATACATCACATGCACAGAGGAGCTCTTCCAGCCGATCTCCACGCAAGGGTCGTCCTCGGTCCTAACACAAAGATAAATCTCCTATACGTCTAACCCTCCGTCTTCCTCGGACATGACGCTTATATTGTCTATATATGACAAAATTATAAGGATCGCACTTGAGATGTCCTGTGAGGCTGATATCACTCCAGAGGCTCTCAATGCAGCAGCTGATCCTATGCTAAAATTTAATGAGCTTGTTTTACGAGCTGCTGATAAAACTATCTTTAGGTCCTAGACATATTCAGAAATCAAAACTTGCCTGGTGTACGGCAATAATTTAAACCAGTTTCGCATTTTTGGACCGATGATTAATCTAGTCCAAGGGACGACCTTATTGGCGTAACTTGGTTTCATGTATTATGTCAAAAACGCCAATGCGTAAGGTTTGGAACATGGTTCAGAAACATAAGGGCAAAAGTAATAAAGCAAAATTCAGCATTTGAAAGACGGGGATAATATATTAACCTCTCCATCTGATAAAACCAATAAACCTCATATGAAACAATTTTCAAGAAATCTTCTGATATGAATTATACTAAAGAATTCCAGCATATTAAAAACCAGAAGGAGAGAATTAAATTGTCCTTTTCTTCAAAGAATTTGGAAGACTATAATCGTCTTTTGTCACTCGAAGATCTTAAAACTGCACTAAAAATGCAGATGATGATATTATGTGCATTCCAGATATTATATATAAGCATTTGAACCATTTACCAAGTGACTCTTTTTGACCTACTTAATATTGTTTGGATAACTGGTGGGGTTTTTTTGCCACCGTGATGGAGGGAGGCGTGTATTTTTCCGGTTCCTAAACTGGGTAAGGATCATACTGATCCAAATATTTACCGTCTTATAGCTCTTACCAGCTGTGTCTGTAAGAGTATGGAACAGATAGACATGTTAGGTTTCTTGAAACCAAAAAGTTTTTATCTAATATTCAATGTGGTTTTCATCAAGGTCGATCCACTTTAAATGAGCTTGTACGGTTTAAAACTTTCATTCGTAAAAGTTTTGTTAATAATGAACATGTGGTGTCCATATTTTGTGACCCAGAAAACGCCTACGACACCGGTTTTGTGAGAGGCAATCGGGAAGCTACAGTCAAACCTGTACTTACGGCCACCTGTAATCAGTGTCCATCTGCCGTAAACGGCCACTCTCTGTCGCGATCAAACAATTTGCCATGTTAAACGACCCGTAATATGCGTGCACCTGTCCACCGCGTCCAGCGGCCCATATATTTTACCACCAAGTTCTATGTCAGCCTGTCCTGAGCGGCCGAGACATTCAACAGTAATGATGATTGCTGCATCGGACATTCAAGAATTTCAAAATGGCGACCACCCGACTTCAATAGTTTTTGTAGTGATTAAAAGTTACAACCTGCCACTTTATGATGACTAGTGAAATGTGAACATTATTGGTCAATAGCACTGAAGTCTATTGTTCTTTGATCAGGCCTAGCTGGTTATCATAGGTCCCCGCTATGAATGCCATAAACAGTGGGCAAACTCCGATATAATCGGATATAATCTGACCTCCTGTGGTTCTTTTCATGAATGGTTTCTTTGACAAATTATCTGGCTTGTTTTGCCATTATCTTTGCAGGCAAATGGTGGTGTGTTTTCATTTCGCGTGGCCAAAATATTGCCTCTGCCGGACACATGGAGAAACTGATCTTCCTTCACTCGTATAAATGATGGGAAGAAAGTTCTTTTGTCATGCGTGCCCTCACCTGAAACTCTTTCTCTAATCGCCTGTTAAATGCGTGAAGTCCATAGATCTACCCCACAAAACTGGAAATTATTAAGTTATTATTTTACTACAATTGTTATATTTCTATGAAATTTATGTAGCAGAACAAATTAGTGCTGTAACAATTATGTATAAGATAATTATGTAGGCCTACATGTGCCCATTTCCTGAAACTTAATTAAGTTGTGTGATTTGGCTTGGTCTTCACAACCTGTCTTATGTGGCGAACTGTCATATGCGGCCACTTTTTACGTGTCCCTTCACTGGCCGCATACAACAGGTTTGACTATACTTGTTTGCCGTGGGTTGTGACTCGTATTCCCCCAGGACGGGATCCTGTTGGTTGAGGTCGTGTTGGTCTTGCGAGATCCTCATGTCACGTAGGACCTTCCTTGGAGAGAGTCGCGTGTTCGGATGGGCCCAATCCAATCGATTGGCTTGGTCACGCCTTGCCTCTGCGTGGTCCCAAAGTTTCTCCATAACATTTAAAGGAGAATAAATGATGTTTTCCAACTTATGTTTGTGGAATGACGTTTGAGGCGCTGGCTCAAGTAGTTCGTGTCTGATGTATGCTACATTCTTCATTGGGTGAGAGACGGAATTCGGTATGCATATCAAGGCCCTCTGTTTGAGTACACCTCATGTTCTTGGTGTCTTTCCTGTTGGGTATCCCCAGGTTTAGAAATCTACATGCCATGCCTTCTTTAAGCCTCTCCTCAAATGTCGGGTAGTATAAATATCGGGCCTTCTTCACAGCCAATTTCAAGTGTTGAAAAAAAAAGATTTATTTATTTATTTGATTGGTGTATTACGCCGTACTCAAGAATATTTCTGCTAACATTATGGCGGGAGGAAACTGGGCACAGCCCGGGAAAACCCACAACCATCCGCATGTTGCTGGCAGACCTTCCCACTTACGGTCGGAGAAGAAAAGAAAGAAATTTTATCGGACTCATTATATGTTGATAACGGACAGGTCAGTTGGTCGGCTTTTGCCGTTCTCTCGAGTGAAGAGAAGCCAGCTTCCAAAATTTTATCCATATTACTGAAAAGGGCCTTGCTGGGTGCAGCCGGTAATTTAAAAATGTTTAAAAATTACGATCTGGAGACAGTTTTATTGAATAATTCCGGAAATAACAATCAAACAATTTCTTAAGTTTAAACAAAACAACAGATAGTCCTCTTTGTATATCTCCTCCTTATTTCCTGGACAGCTGCTGGGGAATTATACGTGACAGGGATTAGGATATCATTGACTTATCAGAAGAGGAAATCTGCACAGAACTGAAATTAAAGTGTGTAACCAGGGTGAAACCCTTCACTACTAAGAACGTTGGTAACATCCTTTAACTAAAGACACATTTTCTGTCCTTCAACAGTAAATCTCTTCCGTCCTATATCTACATTGGCCCATATAGGGTTAGTTTGAACTTATATATTCCAAATCTAACACTTTGTTTTACATGCCAAAAGTTTAGTCAAGGAAAAGGCCAATGTGAAAATAAACTGGTTTGTTTTCGGTGCGGCAGTGAGAGTCATTTCGACTGTAGCAGCACAGTTAATTGCCTCAATAGCGGCTGGGCACATGGGCTTGTCTAGGGACTGTCCACCTTTCGTTAAAGTAAAGAATAAAATAGATTTAAAAATTCGAATAATATTCCCTATCTGGAGGCCCGGAAATTGGCCTCCCTTTCTAGTACTACTGAGCAGCCTTCGTTTGCTAATGTTGTCTACTAAGGACCCTATCCAAACTTTTAATACGTTTGGGTCGTTGGAGAACATTGGTCCTTCAATATCAAATGAGGATTTGATGGATACATCACCCGCACCATGGAAATCTTCCAGCTGATCTCCGAGGAAATCTCCCCCGTGGGCTTTCCGGGGTGATAAGAATAGGACCTCAACCCTCTAGGCAAGCTTGTCGTAAAAGTCGACTAACCTAGAGCTCTCCTGTGTGAGCCTGGTGAGCATAATAGGCGAATATCTTCCCGGTTGTGTGAGAGGCAACGGGCGAGCGACCTGTTTGCCGTGGGTTGCGACCCGTAATCTACGAGGACGGCCTCATGGTGACTGAGGGTGTGTTGGTCTTGCGAGATCCTCACGTCCAACACGTCTCTTTGGCCCTTGCTTGCAGAGAGACGGGAGGTCGGATTGGCCCGGTCCGATCAATCGGTCATGTATAGCCTCTGTGTGGTCCCAATTTCCTCTAAAGCAGCACATCATGTACAGAACAAATGTTATTTCTGAAATATCGTTTGCAGGACTACGTTTTGAAGCGGTTGTTCATGGGTCAATCAAATAGATTGAATTTAACCTTTGGTATAAACCAATCTGTTCGAGTATGCCTCATATGGAGTCCTTGATGTCTTTCCTGCTGGGTATTCCCAGGTTGAGGCATCGCCCTTGTTGGCACTCCATGGTGGGTGGGGAACATATGAGGTAAAATTTATATAAATATATATATATATATATATATATGTCATGTTGACTTCAAACCCTAATTCAAATGTTTCAAAAGTAAGAATACGGGATTTTCCTCTCGGCCAATTTCAATCGCTGACGAAAAGAGGAAGTTAGAGGTTTTATCGGATTCTGTTGATAACGGACAGGACAGTTGACCGGCTTTTATAGATCTCTCAACAAAGAGTGAACAGAAGCCGGCCTCAAAAATTCATCCATTTGTACTAAAAAGGGCCTTCCATGGTTCAGCAGGTACATTAATAAACGTCAAAAAATTACGAGCCCTTTAAACAGCTGTCAAGGAATTATACGTGACAGGGATCAGGATATCATTATTTATCAGAAAAGGAAATCTGCACAGATATGAAGTCACAGGGTATTGCCAGAGTGAAACGCTCCATTACAAAGAAATCTAGCAACATTATTAAACTAAATTCATATCTTCTGGCCTTCAACAGTAACTCTATTCCGTCGTATATCTACATTGGCCCGAATAAGGTCAGTGTGGACTTATATATCTTTGACCCAACACGTTGTTTTAACTATCAAAAATTTGGTCATGGCAAAGGCCAGCATAAAAAAAAACTGGTTTGTTTTCGGTGCGGTAGTGAAGGTCATAATTATTTTGTCAGTAGCAGCACAGCTAAGTGCAGTGGAGATCACATGGCCTCCTCTAGAGACTGTCCACTTTTCGTAAAAGAAAACCAAATAATCACTATAACAACTAAAAACAATATATGGTATCAGGATGCCCGCTAACTAGTCTCGCCTCCTAATACTTCACTGCAGACTTCATTTGACTATGCGGTCAAGCGAGTAGCATCTGTTACTACTCAAGCACCAATGACTTGGCCCATTGCAAACCAGAAACCTTGTCCTCTTTCTGTTAAACCTACTGTTTGACCTACTTTCAGTACTTCCTCAACCCAGACTTTCTCAACACAGACTACCTCAATACAACAGATAAGACCAGCCAATAATACTGACCAATCCGATAACCCTAAACCTAATCTATCTAAAAACACAAACATGTCCGGAAATAAACGTCCAAATAATAAGAATAAATCTAATAAAACTAGCGGTCCCACAGAGCATCCCTCTCAGGCCACTAATCCCTCCGTTCGGTCTTCGTATACAGGACCATATTGTAGGTGCTAACATCAAGCTAGAGGATATAGCTCCAGTGTCTTTTCCGGAGTCTCCTCCATGGCTTCTCCCACACCCCAAACTAATATTTGATCTGCGTAAATATAATAAATCAAGTACAAATCCTCTTATAATTCAGCAAAATTTTGCTGAAATCAAGGCTGATTATATGGATTATAAGTATATATACACTGACGGGTCAAAGGATGAGAACAGGGTTGCGGCTGCGGCTGTCTTAAATCAGCGGGTCACTTCTCTTCGTCTGCCACCTTCATCTTCTATGTTTTCTGCAGAGGCCAGAGGTATACTCCTGGCCTTATCATATGTTTCCTGTGGGTATGCCAAAAGGGCAGTGATATGCAGCGACTCGCTGTCTTCCCTTTTGGCAATTCAGAGTAATAACTTTAAAAATCCATTGATACTTGAGATCATAGCCAAACAAAGAAAACTAATTAAAAGAGGTAGAAATATTATATTCTGTTGGATGCCGAGTCACACTGGTATCCATAAAAACACCGTCGTGGACAGGGAAGCGAAAGCTGCCCTGTATAAACCTGTATATCGGGTTAAAATCCCGTACACTGACATAAAGTCTAATATTTTTAAATATAGTCGTCGCCTTTGGCAGGGTGAATGGGTCTTGCAGATCCATAATAAACTGCATGCTATTCATCCTGTCATTTGCTACAATGCCTATACTTGTCAAATGTCTCGTAGAGACCAAGTAGTTTTAACGAGGTGTCGTGTTCGGCACTCTCATCTGACACACAATTTCATCTTAGATGGAAGCAGTGATCCCGAGTGTGTTGGATGTAATGCAGAATACGGCATCCTATAAACATATCCTTGTTGACTGTGTTGACTTTGCTCATGTTCGGCAAAGATTCTACACAGTCAACTCTATATATGAATTATTTGACAGCATCGCTGGCGATGTTGTCATAAATTATTTGAAGGCTATTCTTGGAAAGTGCATGACGATCTTTGTGGTAGAGATCATTTTCCTATTATACTATAGTATACCACTTCTCATTCTTTAGAACGTGTAGCTTGGTGGAAATTCGATAAAACAGACTGGATCGTATTTGAGATAGTCTGTGAGGCTGATATCTCTCCAGAGACTCTCAATGCGGCAAATGATCCTGCATTAAAATTTAATGAGCTTGTATTACGAGCTGCCGATAAAACTATACCTAAGACCTCGACCCATAGTTCTTACCAGCTGTGTCTGTAGGACTATGGAACGGTTGATTAACGACAGACTTGTTTGGTTTCTTGAAACCAACAAGCTTTTATCTAATTTCATTGTGGTTTTCGTCAAGGTAGATCTACTTTAGATCATCTTGTTCGATTTGAAACTTTTATTCGTGATAGTTTTGTTAACAATGAACATGTGGTGTCCATATTTTTCGACCTTGAAAAGGCCTACGACACCAGATGGAAATATGGTATTGTTATGTATGACTATTTAACGTTTTCATGTACTGTTAGTCTGCGGACCTTTGTGAAAGCATAACAGGCCCTGTTATATGTGTACAGCGCGGACCGGATCGAAAGCACCTTGTTCAATGCTTTGTTTATTTCACTGGCTGTTCATTGGCTGTTAATTCTGTGTTTAGTTGAATCCACCTGGGACGTATATAAGCCGTGTTTTCTGTGCAGAGAGGAGGTATTTTTGCTGCATCCACTGGGAGCCAGGAGAGTGTGCGACGCTCTCGTATCGAGTCCATTATTTTGATATGAGCTGGTGATGCCAGTTTCATTTGGGAGGACAGATTTTTATGCCGGCACCGTTTGTGTACCACTGATGTCTGGTTTATGTGAATTTCTGCGGAAGTCACGTTTATTTATGTTCGGATCTTTATTATGATTATACAGTGTTGACTGTGTAGTTTGTTTAACACGCTGACCTCACCTGACCGACAAGGTCGTCAAGGACTCTAAACTGAAGTTTTCAGTTTTGCAAAGGACGTTCGTTCTGCCACAAGGTGACATTACTCTACGTCTCTGAACGGCTCGTTTGTGAGTTTCTGCGGGAGCTGTGACTGTTCTAAAGTGGATTATACCTCCATGCCTGGATTTACCCGGTGTTGTGCTCTGCGGGTGAGACGTCATTCAAAGGCTTGACTGTTCCAGTTCTGTGAAACCTGTGTACTGTGTTCGCGTTCGCTAACCTAGCGAAGTACCTGACTGGGACAATTTGTGACTTGTGTGAATTGTGTGTTTATCCCATGGTCTTTACGTTGGACCTCCTGGAGTACGTTCCTTGGGATGCAAAGGTGAACTGGAAACTTTTAAAGACCGGTAATACTGATGTGTATGTATTTTTATGTTGTTGTTGTTGAACTGTCTGTAAAACTGTACGTCTCATTTTATATATATTAAGGATTGTTTACATTGTAATATGAGTCACTGAGTCTGTTTTCTGTTGCTGTTTCCAATACCGTAACAGAAATTGGGGGCTTGTCCGGGAACTGATTGTTTCCCTTTTGTTTTGCCCTGGATATTTGAAGTTAAACACATGTGAAAAGCGATTGCTTAATTGTAACGGTGAATGATTCAGTGGCTAAATATTTACAATGGGAGATTTTGATCCTAAACAGTTTGTTAATGCGCCCGATCAGGATGTTTTTGAGAGTTTAAAGAAGGAAGACTTGGTTAAGTTAGGGACATTTTTAGGTTTGTCCGTAAAGTCTTCATGGAGGAAAAGAGATATGCAGTATACTTTGTTGAAATATTTAGTGGAGATAGGTGAGTTTGATAGTTCTGCATTATCTGATTATGAGTTCAAGGGTCAGTCTGATGCCGAGCTTAAGTTTAAGCAGTTTGAGTTAAAGTTGAGATTGGAGAAAGAGGAAAGAGAGAAAGAGAGGGAACATGAGATACAGTTAGAAAATTTGAAAATGCAGAGAGAAAAAAGAGAGAAAGAGAGGGAACATGAGATACAGTTAGAAAATTTGAAAATGCAGAGAGAGGAAAGAGAGAGGGAAAGAGAATTGGAGTTCCAAATGAAAAAGTTAGAGGTTGAGAGAGATGAGAAACCGGGTCCTTCCGGTAGACAGGATTCAGGATTTGATGTGACCAAATACATTCGGTTAGTTCCATCCTTTCAGGAAAAAGAGGTGGATAAATATTTTCTGCATTTTGAGAGAATTGCAAATAGTTTGAAGTGGCCTAAAGAGTTCTGGACTATGTTATTACAGAGTGTGCTAATTGGAAAGGCTAGAGAAATTTACACTCAGTTAAGTGTAGAGAATGCTTCCAATTATGACTATGTGAAAGAGGTAATTTTGAAGGGTTATGAATTGGTGCCTGAAGCTTACCGCCAGAAATTTCGTAACTATGAAAAAGGTAGAGATCAGACATACGTTGAGTTTGGTCGAGCTAAGGAGCAGTTGTTTGATCGCTGGTGTATAGCCAAGAAAATAGGCAAGGATTTTGAAAATTTGCATCAGCTTGTGCTGGTAGAAGAGTTCAAGCGTTGTATTCATAATGATGTAAATGTGTTCATTGATGAGCAGAAGGCGAGTACACTTGAAGAGGCAGCCAGTTTAGCTGATGATTATTCCTTGATACATAAGGTTACATACACGGGTAAGCCATTTGATTCATTTACACGTAGAAATACCCAGTCACATGCAACAGGTAGAGATAGCTCTACACAGAAGAGTTCTACACCAGGCTCCAGTGGTTCTACAGCTCATGGTTCACGTAGTTCAGATTGGAATGGTAGTCCTCGAAGTAGGGTCACTTGTAATTTTTGCAAGCGGGGAGGTCACGTGATGAGTGAATGTTACAAGTTGAAAAGGAGACGGGAAGCTCAGAATGAGTCTAAGCCCACAGGTCTTTGTGTTACAATGCACAAAACATTGCCGGAAGTTACATCAGCAGTTAAAAGCAGATCTGAGTTAGCTGATACGGGATTGGATAAGATTCCCAAATGCTCTATGGATAGCTTCGCTCCGTTTATCAATTCTGGTTCAGTGTCGCTTAGAAGCGACATGTCTTGTGCTACCCCTATAAAGATATTAAGGGATACTGGGGCATCTCAGTCTATGTTGTTGATGAATACTCTGCCCTTTTCTGAAGAGTCATACTCCGGGGTTCGTGCCCTTATTAGAGGTGTAGAGTCTAGTGACTTTGTCAGTGTTCCCCTTCATGATATTTATTTGTCATCAGATTTGATATCTGGACCTGTCAGGGTAGGCATTAAGCCTTCATTACCTTTTGAGGGTATTCATTTGTTGTTGGGAAATGACTTAGCACATGATAAAGTTACTGTTGATCCCTTAATGGTTGATAAGCCTTTTCTGAATTCAGTCACAGAGCCAGTTGAAAGCGAGATAGCGGGTTTATATCCGTCCTGTGTTGTTACAAGAGCTATGTCTAGAAAAGTCAGTACAGACCAGGGTAGTACTGTTGATTTGAGCGAGACTTTTCTCAACAACATGTTGGATGGAGATTCTTCCAAATTAGACAGCCAGCAGGAAGTAGATACTAATTCTGTTAGTGGTGATCAGCCATTTTGTAGGACTGAGTTGATTGCTGAACAACACAATGATCCAAGTATTTCTTGCTTGTTTAATGATGCAGCTAAAGATGGTGAATCTTTACCTGACCCATGCTACTACTATGTCAAGTCTGGCATATTGATGCGGCAGTGGAGGTCTCCCGATGTTTCGTTGGAGGATGAATGGGCAGTTAAGCATCAGGTAGTTGTGCCCAAGTCTTATCGTAAAGACATACTGACCATAGCCCAGGAAATGCCGTTAGCAGGTCATTTAGGTGTTAATAAGACCTATCATAAGATTCTCAGTCATTTTTATTGGCCAGGAATAAGGAAAGATGTTACTGAATTTTGCAGGTCTTGTCATGCATGTCAGTTAGTGGGGAAACCTAACCAGACAATCCCCAAGGCAGCCTTGAGGCCTATTCCTGCAATTGGTGAGTCATTCAGTAGAATCTTAATAGATTGTGTTGGTCCGCTACCTAAGACAAAGTCTGGAAATCAGTATATGTTAACTATAATGTGTACTTCAACTCGTTTCCCTGAGGCAATTCCACTAAGGAATATTACTGCCAAGACTGTAATTAAGGCTTTAGTTAAGTTCTTCACCATGTTTGGTCTGCCTCTTACAGAATCTTACAGCTTCTCAGAAGAGTATGAAAACTAAGTATGACAAAGAGACAGTAAGACGCAGATTTGAAGTTGGTCAGAAGGTATTAGCCTTACTTCCAGTTAGTGGTAAGCCACTTGAAGCTCGTTATTTTGGACCTTATGTAGTAGACAAGAGGCTAAGTGATCTTAATTATATTATTTTCACTCCTGATCGGCGCAAATCTAGACAACTTTGTCACATTAACATGTTAAAGCCATATGTAGACAGAGATAGCACTGATCTCAATGTTGTACATCCTAGTGGAGTTGCTATCTCTTGTTTTCCAGTGCCAAGTTGTAAGAGAGAATTAAAGCGTTTTTTGGGCATGGCAGGTTATTATCGCAAGTTCTGTAGGAACTTTTCATTTGTTAGTGAGCCACTAACTCAGCTGTTAAAGAAAGGTGCTAAATTCTTGTGGTCCATTGAGTGTCAAAGATCTTTTGATAGATTAAAGGCCATGCTAAGCAGCGGCCCCATACTTGTAGCACCTGATTTTAATTTACCATTTAAGCTAGCTGTTGATGCTAGTGATATATCTGCTGGGGCAGTTTTGTTACAAGAAAATGAAACAGATCACGTTGATCACCCTGTATGTTTTTTCTCTCTCAAATTTGACAAGTGCCAGAGAAATTATTCGACAATAGAAAAGGAGTGTCTGTCCTTGATTCTAGCGTTACAGCATTTTGAAGTATATGCGACTTCGTCAAGTTACCCCATTGTTGTATATACAGATCACAATCCCTTGACCTTCTTGCACAAACTAAAAGGTAAAAAAACCGAAGATTGTTACGGTGGAGTTTGCTTTTGCAAGAATTTAATCTAGAGATTAGACACATAAAAGGGAAAGATAATGTGATTGCTAATTATTTGTCACGTGTCTAGTTGGTTTTCTGCAGCTTTGTTTTTAAAGACTGTGGTAAACGTTATTATTAAATTGGTGTTCGGAACTTTATTATGATTATACAGTGTTGACTGTGTAGTTTGTTTAACACGCTGACCTCACCTGACCGACAAGGTCGTCAAGGACTCTAAACTGAAGTTTTCAGTTTTGCAAAGGACGTTCGTTCTGCCACAAGGTGACATTACTCTACGTCTCTGAACGGCTCGTTTGTGAGTTTCTGCGGGAGCTGTGACTGTTCTAAAGTGGATTATACCTCCATGCCTGGATTTACCCTGTGTTGTGCTCTGCGGGTGAGACGTCATTCAAAGGCTTGACTGTTCCAGTTCTGTGTAACCTGTGTACTGTGTTCGCGTTCGCTAACCTAGCGAAGTACCTGACTGGGACAATTTGTGACTTGTGTGAATTGTGTGTTTATCCCATGGTCTTTACGTTGGACCTCCTGGAATACGTTCCTTGGGATGCAAAGGTGAACTGGAAACTTTTAAAGACCGGTAATACTGATGTGTATGTATTTTTATGTTGTTGTTGTTAAACTGTCTGTAAAACTGTACGTCTCATTTTATATATATAAAGGATTGTTTACATTGTAATATTGAGTCACTGAGTCTGTTTTCTGTTGCTGTATTTTAAAAGACCTCGCGAATATAGGTCTTAAAGGTCGCTTACCTATATTTATATCACAATTTTTATCTGATCGTCAGTTTAAGGTACGGGTTGGGTCCACTCTTTCTAACTCTTTTGAGCAGGAAATGGGTGTACCCCAGGGCAGCATTCTATCACCAACTCTGTTTAGCATAAATATAAATAGCCTAGCCAAAACGTTAACATCGGGCACAGAGGGTTCTTTATACGTGGATGATTTCCTTATATGCTACCGAGCTAAGAATATGAATAATATCGAACGTCAGTTGCAGCTTTGTTTCAATAAAATCGAGAAATGGGCAACTAAAAACGGTTTTAGATTTTCAACATCCAAAACCGTCGGGATGCATTATACTTTTTCTGACTCTTACGAGCAGGAAATGGGTGTAACCCAGGGCTGCATTCTATCACACACTCTGTTTAGCATAAAAATAAATATCCTAGCCAAAACGTTAACATCTGGCACAGAGGGTTTTTTATATTTTGATGATTTCCTTATATCCTACCAAGCTAAGAATATAAATAATAATATCGAACGTCAGTTGCAGCTTTGTCTCAATAAAATCGAGAAATGGGTAACTGAAAACGGTTTAGGTTTTCAACATCTAAAACGGTCGGTATGCATTTCTGTAATTAATGGAAATTTCATCTTGATCCCGAGCTTAATTTTTGTGGTGAACAGGTTAAATTTGTTGGAAAAACTAAATTTTTAGGTATCATATTTGATAGTAAACTATCTTTTATACCTCATATTAAAATGCTTAAGGCTAAATTTACAAAGGCTGTCGATATAAGTAAGGTCGTGTCTAGCACCGACTGGGGTGCTGACCGATCAGTTTTACTTAATTTATATCGTTCTCTGGTGAGGTCTAAATTGGACTATGGATCCATCATTTACGGTTCCGCTAGGAAGTCGTATATTAAAATGTTGGATCCTGTTCATCACCAAGGTTTGAGGCTCAGCCTTGGTGCTTTTAGAACCTCACCAGTAGACAGTTTATACGTGTAGGCAAATGAACCTTCTTTATATAACCGACGTATAAAACTTAACCTTCAACATGCTGCAAAGCTTAAAGCACATCCAGCAAACCCTGCCTACGACTGTGTTTTCAATCCATTATACATGTATGTAGACAAATATACTAAATGCCCTAACAAGATCCCTATGTTCGGTCTTCGTATACGGGACTATATTGTGGGTCCTAACATCAAGCTGGAGGGCATAACTCCGGTGTCTTTTCCGGAGTCTCCTCCATGGCTTCTTCCACAATCTAAACTAATTTTTGATCTACGTAAATATAATAAATCGAATATAAATCCTCTTATAATTCAGCAAGGTTTTGCTGAAATCAAAGCTAATTATATGGATTATAAATTTATATACACTGACGGGTCGAAGGATGGGGACACGGTTGCGGCTGCGGCTGTCATGGAGCAGCGAGTGTCTTCCTTTCGTCTTCCATCCTCTTCTTCAATATCCTCTGCCGAGGCCAGAGGTATACTCCTTGCCTTATCATATGTTTCTTCTGGGTGTGCCCAGAATGATATACACTGACTCGTTGTCTTAGGTAATGGCAATACAGAATAAAAAATTTTAAAATCCCTTGATCCTTCAAATTTTAGCTATACATAGGAAACTAATTAGAAGAGGTAAAGATATCATATTCTGCTGGATACCAAGTCATATTGGTATCCATGGAAACAGTCGCAGACAGGGAGGCGAAAGCTGCTTTAAATAAACCCATATCAAAGATAAGAATCCCTTATACTGACATGAGGTCCAATATTCTTAAATATATTCGTTGCCTTTGACAGGGTGAATGGAACTTGCAGGTCCATAATAAACTGCATGCTATTCACCCGGTCATTGGCTACAATAATTATACTTGCGAAAAGTCGCATAGCGACCAAGTAGTCTTAACAAGGTGTCGTGTCGAGCATTCTCGTCTAACGCACAATTTCATACTAGATGGGAGCAGTGCTCCCGAGTGCGTTGGATGCGATGCCCAGTATGGCATCAAACATATTTTGCTTGACTGTGTGGGCTTTGCCCAAGTTCGGCAGAGATTCTACACAGTCAACTCTATGTATGATTTATTTGACAACATCGCTGGCGATGTTGTCATCAATTTTTTGAAGGCCATTGGCCTTTACCATAAGATATAAATAAACTACCAGGCAAAAGAAAGGTTTCACCCACTTCTTGAGCCCATAAAACAAAAACAAAGTCAGATATAAGAATTAAGAAGATTGGTTTATAAACAGGAATCATTGTTAAATATTCTCTCAAAAAGGCTTTAAAATATTGGCATTCAATTGGCCACAAAACACAATGAAAGAGACAAGGGGTCAGAAGAAAAAATTACACAAATGTAAAGTTAACTGGCAAGTGCATGTAAAGTCACAGTATCCACAGAAATGAAGGACTACAGTCATCAGTAGCCAGTGTGGCCGCCCTGGGCATCAATGCATGCAAGCACACGCCTCCGTATTGACGTCGTCCGTCGCCGGATGACGTCAGCTGGGGTAACGTTCCATAGGTTTAACAGAGCTTGCTCAAGTTCCTGTTGGTTAGTTGGAGGAGGCACCAACTGTCTCAAACGGCGGTCAAGATGATCCCAGAGATGGTCAATGGGGTTCATGTCTGGTCAGTTGGCTGGCCAGGGCAACACGATGACGTTTGCGGTCTCGAGGTAGTCTGTAAAAATGCGGGCAGTGTGAGGTCTTGCGTTGTCGTGTTGCAAGATCGATCCTTTTGGCTGTCATTAAAGGAAAGGAACGACGACAGGTCTCAGTACCTCATCAAGGTATCGCTGGCCAGTCAGATTACCTCGCACAATAACCAGCTGCGTCTTCATTTGGTCACAAATCCCTCCCCAAACCATGACGCCTCCGCCTCCAAACGGATAAACCTCTCTTACGCAGTTTGGCGCGAGACGCTCGCCTCTTCGTCGGAAAACTCGAACTCTGCCATCGTTCCTGAATAGACAGAACCTGCTCTCGTCTGTAAACAGCACTTTCGCCCAGTCACGTCGCTGCCACCGACGTACAATACGTGCCCATCGCAATCTGCGTTGACGGTGTAAAAGGGTCAAGGCCATCCTACGGAAGGGGCGGTAAGGTCGTAAACCAGCTGAACGAAGACGAAGCAGTGTTGTCCTGGGGCTGATGACATGGCCTAGTGCCGTCCCCGCTGTTGACGTCGCCGTGACGAATCGGTTTCGGAGGTGGATCTGCCGGATGTAGCGATCTTCAGCCGCAGTTGTTACCCTCGGTCTTCCCGATCTTGGTCTGTCTTGGGTCTGGCCTGTCTGCTGATAGCGTATCAACAACCTCCTGATGGTGGTTTGGCTGCAGTTGAACGTTCTTGCAATGTGACGTTGCGAGACTCCCATGGTGGACATACCGATGGCCTGGTCTCGTTGCGCTTGCGTAAGTCTTGGCATACTGTTGGTGTTTTTTCGGTCACTGAATGTCTGCCCTTTCGAGCAAGAGTATTTATGTAACATTACCGCACGTGCATCACGAGCCATGCCTCAAAAGGACGTTTTGCATGTTATCGCAATTTCACAATTCCAATTGCTGCGTTCGTGACGATGCGCTCTGGTAGAGGAAACGATGCAGTCATACACCATGTCCTGCTTAGAATCAAATCCGGAACCGCGCTTTTATTTTTTTTATGACAAAAAATACGGTGAAACCTTTCTTTTGCCTGGTAGTTTATTTATCGATAAAGTTATATATACATTTCTGGATATATTATTTTTAAAATGAGAATTTTCGAGTTTTAACTGTTTTGGTTATTCTAATCTGTTTTTAAAAAGTCCAAACATTTGTTTCATTTTTGATGTTCTGACCACCATATCGGAAACCTCAACCGCCTCGTGTTTTCATCTTGCTCTCACCACGATATGGCTGAAATATTGCCGATGTGGCGTTAAACCATAATCATTCATTCATTCATTCATTCATTCATTTACATTATTGTTACTCACCAGAAACCTGCAGTCTGAATCCGAAAGATTTGAGCGACGCTGGTCTCAAATTCTTGTCCATATAGGCTCTTGAATGTATGTTCCACAGATTTGATTTGTGTCGTATTCGCTTAGGAATATGAAGTTAACCATAGGATCTACCATGTTTGTTGTCAGTCAGCTAGGCAGACGTCAACATTGACATCGCGTGACTCATAACTAATGCATTTTGATTGGTTTATTTTTTTATTTTTTTATTTGATTGGTGTTTTACGCCGTACTCAAGAATATTTCACTTAAACGACGGCGGCCAGCATTATGGTGGGTGGAAACCTGGCAGAGCCCGGGGGAACCCACGACCATCCGTAGGTTGCTGGCAACACCTTCCCACGTACGGCTGGAGAGGAAGACAGCATAAGATGGACTTGAACTCACAGAAACGCGCCAACCAACTGAGCCACGGAGGCCCCTATTTCGAGGCCGCAAGCCATGTTGTTTCCAACTAAAATTAGAACACGCCCTCATTAATCCAACTCGGTCGGAATCTCGTCGTGTTCGACGCATTGCATTCGATTTTTTCGCTCACAAGCATGATACAATCGTATACAACTAGCTTGACGGACAACCGAAAGCAAAATCGTTGTGTGTGAGCCCACCTTTACCGAGACCAGATCCTTCACCCCGTTGTCGTCCCTTTTCTGACCCGTCACGGCCCCGGGGTCACATTTTAGGCTTAAAATGCTCATCCGCCTAGACCTCTGGGTGACAAAAGCATTTATGGATTCCAACTTCTTTTCATGAAGACCCATTTAGCACCGAATGAGCACGTTTGGGACGAAATGGACCGACGCTTCAGACGTCAGCGACCCCAACCCAAAACGTTGACGCAATGGCAACAGACCTAACCAGGATCTGTTCGTTTAGCAGAAAAATGCATACCGACAGCTTTAGACTTGAAATATCTAAAACCGTTTGCAACTGCAAATATCTGGATCTTATTGACTTATATATTTTAAAATTCTACTGTTCGACAAAATAATGCTGTGCTAAAATAATGAGTGTCACACAAGTTGTACTAGATGATTTTACAGTTTACGTTTGTAATACATTTGAAAATAAGAGGTACAAAACAGTACAAAAATGTAGGACATTATTAAAATGTTTATACATATTTACTCACCTTTCGATGGACATGACTGTCATAGTAAGGCTGGACATGCCAATGGAGAAATGTCTAAAGAACTGTATAGTTCTGCAAGCATCCAGAGTAAAGAGCTCTGCACCAGGGAAAAAAAATTTCAAAACCTAAATAAAAAAGATAAAATTCGTGCTAGAATAGGTACGAAATTAAAGACAGCTATTTGGTAAAAATCACGTCGCGGGAAGGTAACATAACTGAAGGAAACCGAGCAGAAAAGGAGCTAAGCCCACACCCATCCGCTTATTTCGGGGAAACTTTCCAATGTTCGACCTGGGAGGAAGCTAATGAGGCAGACTTTAAACACCGACTTAAACGGTTTACCGAGAGGCTCCTGGGTTACTGTATATATGCAAGCAAGTGCATGTGGAAATCCATGCGTCAAAACAGACATTCGTCAATTAGAGGATAGACGATATATAGACTATATATAGTGTATATAGAGGATATGTAATGAGTGGGCCGAAGGTATCAAATTTATTAAACAACAGCCGTACGTGGAAAGGTCTGACAGCAACCTACCCATCGGCGTGAGTTTCCTCCTGACTGTGCCCGGTTTCCTCCCACCACAATGTTGACCGCTGTCGTATCAGTGAAATATGCTTGAGCCGGGGCTCCGACCAAATGAAAACTACAACTGTCGTTTAATAAATTTGATATCGAAGTTCACGAATTTCTTATCCCATAAATGCCTTTTATATAGTAAATTTATAACGGAAAAATTCATTACGATTTAAAGTTTTGGGAAACTCCGCCTACGTCTAACCGCGTAGTGATATCACATATATAGGTCAAGTGAAGCGCCATCAGTAAGTGACAAGTACATGGTAGAGTAGAATATGGTACAGAAAAAATGCATTTACATAAGGACTCTTTTTATACCATAGACATGTGAAAAGTTTGCTTTGTACAACATATCGGTCAATATTTATAACAAGAATATTGCATTTTACTACAGAAATAATTACTTTCTAAAAAGTGACAAATTTCACGTGCGTTAAGCACACGCTGTGCAACTTTCAAAAAACTGACTTTAACGAAGATTGAACAAGTAAAACAATTTACATAATTGTAACGGATAATTGGAATTCGGCATCATCTAGTGTTCTTGTGAAGATTTAGATGACGATTCAATAAAACAAACGCGTCGTCGTTTAAGTGCTTCGTGATTGTAATGAACATGCACTTGACAGACACCACCCGAAATGGGACCGCAAAAAAAGGCGCCATTTCAGAAGGTGACGTAAAGTTAAAATTTGCAGACGACAAGAATGAATGAACGAATGATCATGGCTTAACGCCACATCGACAATATTTCAGCCATATTGTGGCGAGAACATGGTGAAAACACAAGACGGTTAAGGTTGTGATATGGTAATTAGAACATCAAAAACGGAACAAAAATGTTCGGACATAATTAAAATCACACAAGAACAACCACAAACACTTAAAATTCGAAAACCATTATGTTTTAAAAATAGTATATCTAGAAATCTATATGTATAGAACTTTTTATAGATAAACATTTAAGACAATTGAAATTTATATTTTATGATATAGGCCAATGGGCCTAAAATATTTTAAGACAACATTGCCAGCGATACTGTTAAATAAATCATGTATAGAGTTGAGGTGAAAAACACAACACGGTTAAGGTTTTCAACACGATAATAACATCAAAATAAAACAAAAAGTTCAGACATGTTTAAAAACCAGATAAGAAAAAAACCAAAACATTTAAAACTCGAAAACAAACATATCTTAAAAGTAGTACATCTAGAAATCTACATGTATATAACTTTTTATCTGTAAATATTTTTGACAAATTAAATTGTCTTTGACTCCCTGTCCACAACTGTGTTTCCGTGGATACCAGTGTGACTCGGTATCCAACAGAATATAATATCTTTACCTCTTTAAATTTGTTTTCTATGTAAGGCTAACATTTCCAGAATAAGTGGATTTTAAATTTTTATGTTGTATTGCCTAAAGGCAGGAGAGCGAGTCACTGCATATCATTGCCTTTTGGGCACGCCCAGAAGAAACATATCATAGGCCAAAAGTATAGCCCTGGCCTCTGCAGAAAAGATAAAACACGAAGGTGGCAGACGAGAAGAAGTGACCCGCTGATGTAAAACAACCGCAGCTGCAACCCTGTCTCCGTCCTTTGTAATCTGGACAATGGAAGAAGACAGGGAGGAGACTCTGGAAAAGACAGCGGAGTTATATCCCCAAGTTTAATGTCAGCCTCCAAAACATGGTCCCTAACACGAACACCGAACGAAGGGATCTTGTTAGGGCATTTTGGTGTATTTTTCTACGCATAATGGATTGAAAAGACAGTCGCAGGCAGAGTTTGATGGATGTGCTTTAACCTTTGCAGCATATTGAAGGCTTAGCTTTATACGCCTGTAATGTAAAGAAGGCTCATCACCCTCCACGTATAACCTTGTTACTGGTGAAGTTCTGAACGCGTTCACCACAAAAATTAAGCTCAGGGTCAAGATGAAGTTTCCGTTTATTGCCAAAATGCATACCGACGGTTTTAAACGTTGAAAATATAAAACCATTTTCATTTCTCGATTTTACTGAGACAAAGCTGCAACTGACGTTCGATGTTATTCATATTCTTAGCTCGGTAGCATATCAGGAAGTCATCAACATATAAAGAACAATCTGTGCCCGATGTTAGTGTTTTTGCTAGGTTATTTACTGTTATGCTGAACAGAGTTGGTGATAGAATACTGCCTTGGGGTACACCCATTTCCTGCTCGCAAGAGTCAGAAAGAGTGGACCCAACCCGTACCTTAAACTGACGATTAGAGAAAAATTCTAATATAACTAAAGGTAATCGACCTTTTTAATCCCTTATCCGCGAGGTCTTTTAAAATACCATATTTCCATGTTGTGTCGTGGGCCTTTTCCAGGTCGAAGAATATCGAATATGAGAGAGTAGCTTCTTGGTTTCGAGAAACCAAACAGGTCTATCATTAATCATCCGTTCCATAGTCTTACAGACACACCTGGTAACAGCTATGGGACGGTAATTATTTGGATCAGTATGATCCTTACCCGGTTTGGGAGCCGGAATAATACAGGCCTCCCTCCGTGGCGATGGAAAATTACCAGCTATCCAAATATCATTAAGCAAATCCAAGAGAGTCTCCAGTGGCTCACGTGGTAAATGATTCAGAAACTTATATTTATAAGGTTTTAGGACCACAAACAGTATTGCGGGCCTTTCTTAATGCAGTTTTAAATTCCTCGATATTAAAAAGGACAATTATGACCTTCTATATTCTTAGAAGAAAAGGGCAATTTAGTTTTCTCCTTCTGGTCTTTAATATGTTGGAATTCTGAAGCATAATTCTCAGAAGAAGATTTCTTGGAAATTGTCTCAGCTAATTTTATTGGCTATATCAGATGGAGAAGTTAATATAGTGTCTCCATCTTTCAAGTGCTGGACATTTGCGTTATTGTTTTTGCCCTTAAGTTTCTGAACCATGTTACAGACCTTGAGCATGGGTGTTTTCCACGTAATGCCCGAAACAAAGTTCCGCCAACAAGATCGTCTGTTGGACTTCAGTAATCGACGAGCCTTAGCTCTACAAATACGAACTCTGGTTTGTTATTTTCATTAGGACATTATACTAAAATTTCGCTGGGCCTTTTTGCGGTCCTTAGTGGCTTTGCGGCAGTCCTTATCTTACCAGGGTTTACTTTTGGATTTGTCGAGGTCGTAGGGATAGTTCTATCGGCAGCTCGTAAAACAAGCTCGTTAAATTTTAATATAGGATCATCTACTGCATTTATGATCGGAAGTATCAGCCTCACAGAACATCTCAAATGCGTTCCACTCTGCTTTATCAATCCCCCACCCTAGCTACACGCTCTAAAGAGTTACAAGTTAGATGCTCTAGGATTATAGGAAAATGGTCATTACCACAGATATAAGCGTCAACTCGACATTCATATACCATTCGTAGTCCGTAAAAGGCGTTCCAAGTCGACAATCGTTTTGGAGATCCATTTCCAAAACACCGTTTAACACTAACTCTAAAAGACAAAGGTATGTAAGAAATTATACAAATAAGAAATAAGGCCGGTAACACACAAGAGAGAAGCGGTCATCAGTTTTCAATAATGCCGGGCAGACAATGACTATTCCAGGAATGAATTCCATATCCATAAGTTTAAATTCGTAGTCCGTGAATGATTTCCAGGTCAAATAACTAAACAAGTATCTCAGTCGCGCTTTAATTGCAACTGTTCATAAAGGCATCATGCTGAATGAATGAATGAATGATTATAGCTTAACGCCACATCGGCAATATCGTCGGCCATATCATGGCGAGAAAAAGGTGAAAAAGCACAGACATGTTTAAAATCAGATAAAAGAAAATAAGAGTTAAAACTCGCAAACCAGGATTATAGTATGTGTATAAATCTATATGTACATAACAGTTTATCTATGGGTATTCATGACTATTCAAATTTATATTATTATGATATAGGCCAATGACATTCAAATAATTTATGACAACATCGCCAGCGATGCTGTGAAATAAATCATATATAGAGTTGACTGTGTAGAACATTTGCCTAACACTTGCAAGGTCTACACAGTCAACCAGATAAGTTTGATGCCGTGTTCTGCATCACATCCAAGACACTCGGGAGCACTGCTCCCATCTAAGATGAAATTGTGTGTCAGATGAGAATGCCCAATACAACACTTCGTTAAAACTACTTGGTCTTTGCGAGACATTTGACAAGTATAAAACATTGTAGCGAATGAAAGGATGGATGACATGCCAGTTTATTGTGGATCTCCAAGTCCTATTCACCCTGCCATAGGTGACGAATATATTTAAAAATATTAGACTTCAGGTAAGGGATTTTTGACCCGAGATACAGGTTTATATAGGGCAGCTTTCGCTTTCCTGTCCACGACTGTGTTTTCATGGATACCAGTGTGACTTGGTATCCAACAGAATATATCTTTACCTCTTTTAATTAGTTTTCGGTGTTTGGCTATGATCTCAAGTATCAATGGTTTTTAAATTTATTATTCTGACTCGTCAAAAGGCAAGACAGCGAGTCGCTGCATATCACTGAAACATACTACAGCTCTGGCCTCTGCAGAAAAGATAGAAAATGAAGGTGGCAGACGAGGAGAAGTGACCCGCTGATCTAAGACAGTCGCAGCCGCAACCCTGTCCCCATCCTTCGACCCGTCAGTATATATAAATTTCCAATCCATATAATCAGCCTTGATTTCAGCAAAACTTTGCGGAATTATAAGATGATTTGTACTTGATTTATTATATTTACGGAGATCAAATACTAGTTTACGTAGTGGGAGGAGCCATGGAAGAGAATCCGGAAAAGACACTGGAGCTATATCCTCTACCTTGATGTTAGCAGGCACAATATGGTCACTTTTGTTTCCAGACTTAGTTCTGGTAGTTTCGTTTTTATCTTGTTCAGGTTTATCAGTTTTTGTGTAATATTTACTTGTTTCACTTGCAGTACTGTAGTGGTCTGTGATGAGCAGGAATTATGGGCAGGTTGAGCAGCAGGTTGTAAAGATAGGTTGGTCGTTTCCAATTGACCAAGTCCAAGAGGTTTGAGTAGCAACAAATGCTACTCGCTTGACCACATTGGCAAACGAAGTCTGCGGAGAAGTATTACATGGTGAGATTAATTTTTGGGCTTCCTGGTAGGATATATTGTTTTTGACATTAATATTGATTATTTAATTTTTTGCTTCACGAAAAGCGGACAGTCTCTAGGGACGATTCCATGTGATCTTCACTGCATTTGCAACTCTTAACCGTGTTGTTGCAGTCAAAACCCTCACGACCCTCTCTGCCGCATCTGAAGCAAACCAGTTTATTTTTTACATTGTCCTTTGCCGTGACCAAATTTTTGGCAATTGAAACAACGTATTGGATTAGGTCCACATTAACCTATAAGATATACGATGACAGAGAGGTACAATTAAAGGTCAAAACGTATGTATTTAATTTGACGATGTTGCCATCTTTTTTGATGTGAAACGCTTAACTCTGGCAACACCCTGTGGTTTCAGTTCAGAACAGATTTCTTCTTCGGATAAATCAATGATATCACCATCCCTATCACGTATTATTCCCTGACAGCTGTTTAGGAAATTGTGAGGGGATGTATAAATAGGTATATCAGAGATTTTTTTAGTGATGGTCAATTTTTAGATTGTTGTTTCCGGAAATATTCAATAGGAATGTCTCCGGATCGTAGTTTTTTAACAGTTTTCAACCAAAAGGATGGATTTTGGGCCGCCTTTTGTTCACTCCTAGTGGAGAGGACGATAAGCACCGGCCAATTGTCCTTTTTATGATCAAGTGAATGAGATAGTACTTCCAACTTCCTCGTTTTATCATCACCTGGAGTGGGCCGAGAGGGAAGATCGGAATGCTATATTAGAGACGTTAGACGAAAGGTTTTGATTAGACACGATAGTTATAACAGGAATTCACCCCACGTGTCCCCCACCTACCACGGAGTGCCAACAAGGGCGATGCCTGAACCTGGGGATACCCAATAGGAAACGCACCAAGGACTCCACGTGAGTATACTCGAATAGATGGCCCAAATGAGCAAACCCCATTAAGCGAATAAGGTCACACATCAGACACATACTACTCGACTGACGCATAAGCCACCGCCTCAGAACGTAGTCCCGCTAACGAACATTTATTCTTTTATTGAGTGGTGTTATGTAGAAATTCTGGGACAAAGCAGAGGCAAGGCGTGACCCAGCCGATTGATCGGACCGGGCCCATCCGACCTCTCGTCTCTCTCCAAGTAAGGGTTAAAGTGGCGTGTTGGGCGTGAGGATCTCGCAAGACCAACACACCCTCAGCCACCAGGATCCTCTCCTCAGAGATTACAGGTCGCAACCCACGGCAAATACGTCGCTTCCCGGTTACCTTTCACACAACCGAGAAGATATGAGCCTATTGTATTCACCGGGCTCACACAGGAGAGCTGTAGGTTAGTCGTCTTATACGACAAGCTTGCCTAGAGGGCTGAGGTTCTGTTCTTAATCACCCCGGAAACCCCACGGTGGGGGGGGGGGGGGGCATCATGCTGATGTAATGACCATGGCTACCTTTACGGCCCGTAGCCCCAGGTTAAGCGGTATTAGATACAGGTTGAAAATGACGAGCGTTACAGACCCTAACCGATCAGATTGTGATTCAAAAGTAACGGACGATTACGTTTTCCGCGTTAATATGTAAAGATTTCATGCTACAAGAGGCGCCATCTATGATGTTACGCAAGACATACAAGATAGACGGTTACACTGTGCAACCAGCGCCATCTATGTTGTTACATATCATGTACGTGACAGATATGTACATAGAGATAACAGCGCCGTCTATGTGGTTGATCACAATGCAGATCGCCAGAGATTCTTAACGCTCTGTCCATACCTGCCAACGAGAGTGTCATACTCATTGTAAAATTTGAGAAACTTAGAATGAAGGCGTTTGATGGAGTATCCTTGACAAACTAGTTTTTGAACTAGCAACTTGTGACGCAGATTAAAATCATCACCATTAACGCAAGATCTGACAAATGCTACAATGCGAGAGATGTATACGCCATATGCAGGACCCTTTGGTATATTGCTATCTAAATCAGGATATTTTACAATATTAAAATTGAAATTATCCCTTTTGTCGTAAAGGCGGCGTGAAAGGAGACCTTGTTCGTCTTTGTACAAATATAGATCCAAATAAGATGTACCATCAGGACTATCAGTTGTCGCCTTTAAATCCAATGAGGGCGGATAGATTTCATTCACCGCTTCAGCAATATTGGGGTTATTTAACGCCAGTAGATCATCAATATACCGCTTGGTAAATGAAAATCATCGAGCTATAAAGGTATTATTTTTAAGTAATTTCTGCATATAGTCGTATTCATATGAAAACAGGTATAGGTCTGCCAAAAGAGGCGCACAATTGGTACCCATTGGAATACCTATGCACTGTTGGTAAATGATATCTCCGAATTTCACATAGATGTTATTAATACGAAATTCAAGTAATTCAATACATAATGTATCATCCCATGAGTGGTAACCTTTATAAAGAGTTAGAGTAAGAGCTTCTGACGTTAATGTAAAGGTGACCTGTTTTAGTAAATACCGAGACAATTAACTACGATATTCTTTCAATAGGATCTTTGTGAGGAATGGTAGTTTAGAGAGTAGAGAAATCCCATGTGGATACGTCTTTGTACGGTATATACATATGAGCAACAAGCATTCTGTAAGACCTTTGGAGTTGTTAAGAATCCACATGCAGTTGACACTTGTCACCTGACACAACAATACTTATTCCAAAATGACTTTACTTCTTGTAACGCTCTCGTAAGGGTTGACATGAGTTTCTTGAACCTGCAACAAATCGAGTCTTGTATGGGGATTTACGCATTTTAGGAATCCAGTAAAGTTCTGGTATTTCTGTATGACGGGTGAGTATATTTATGCGCCTTTCGTTGTGTTTGTTAAATAGTTCCTCCAGAGTACATGTAGTAGCAGAATACGTGAATGTTGCCGTAGATGCACAGAGCTCTTGAACAAGAATTTGATAATATTTGATTTATTTATTTGATTGGTGTTTTACGCCGTATTCAAGAATATTTCACTGATACGACGGCGGCCAGCATTATGGTGGGTGGAAATCGGGCACAGCCCGGGGGAAACCCACGACCATCCGCAGGTTTCTGACAGACCTTCCCACTTACGGCCGGGGAGGGAGCCAGCATGAGCTGGACTTGAATTTGATAATAATAATTCTTGCAAATAAAGATGACATTATTAGGAGTCTTGTCTGCTACAGTGATTTAAAAAATTTACTTTGAAGGTCAGCGAGTGTTTCTTGCACAGTGGGATCCTTCAGAACCTGTTTAACTTTAGGTGGAGCATCAATGTCTATACGGTGTATAGTTAAACTAACCTTCTTTTTGACAATCTCAAGCCAATGGTTAAGTAGCGAAGAATCCACTTTCTCCCGTTTTGACCACTTTTTAACATACTACTCAACTGCCGAGATGATATTTTTTGTTTGATGAAATGTTCACGTTTCACTTTTCTCTGTACTTAGGACCGCCATGCACCTTCCAAGAAAAACCAGGAGAAGTGATGGATCTGTGATAGTGAGATCGATAGCAGAATTACCTGGATGTAAATAGGTATTAAAACCATCATTGAAATAACACAGTTCTTTCTTAGATAAGAAGTCTTCCACTATCTTGCCCATATTATTTGTTATTACGGACCCAAAGGGGGTTATGGGAATTAAAATCACCCATTATTATAAACGGATTAGGTAATTGTTATTTTTTGAATTATATAACTGCAAAGCTGACAACGAAGTGTTCGGAGGTATATACACCGAGCATAATGTGACTGTTTCACAATGAAACACGGACAGCCACAGCCTGGAGCCCTGTATGCAGAGCAACAGGGCTGTGGATAATATAATTATTGATGAATATCGAAGAGCCGCCTGCAGCTCGCTTTTCTTCAATACAATAGGTGCTATAAAATGAATACTTTTTAAGAGTTATTTTATCTTTGTCAGATGTCTTCAGGTGTGTTTCCTGAAGACAAAGGGCAATAGGATTTAATGATTGAACTAGCTGTGTTATTTCAATAAAATTTAAATTTAGGCTTCGACAATTCCACTGTTTAATTTTGTCATATATCGCCATTATGGAGGTAGACGAATAGGAGGTTTTTCTTTATGTTTGGACCGACGACGACCCTTCTTTGGAGATGGGCAGTTAGATCTCCCTGGTGCGGGTGATATATCCATCACATCCACATCTTGTTGTGAAGGATCAATGTCCTCCAAAGATCCAAACTCATTATAAGTTTGAATGGGATCCCTAGTGGCCTTAGTCGGGCGGCTTAACTGTCCACCAAGTCTACGATTTTGTTGATTAGACCCTTTTTGATCCACCTTAGATTTATTTTTATCAGCAGATGTACTGCTGATGTACTGTTATGGTTCTTTCGTTCGGTATCGGGTTGAATTGTCTGCCTAGAACAAGAAAGAGTCCTAGCTTGGTTTACAGGTTTAACTAATTGTGGTACAGTTATTGTTTTAGGTTTGTCATCACCAATGGGCTAAGTTATAGATGTTTGAGTGCCAACAGATGTGGACACTTTCTTGACTACATTGGCGAATGAAGTTTTCAGGGGAGTGCTCGGGGCAGAGATTAGGCGACGTGCTTCTAGGTAAGTAATGTTATTTTGCACCTTTAATGTAATAGTCTGTTTCTTTTTAATAAAGAGAGAACAGCCCTTAGAAGAGGCCATATGGGCCCTACTGGCCTTCTTCTGCACATCTGAAGCACACGAACTGATTTCTACATTGGCCCTTGCCATGCCCAAATTTTTGATATGTAAAGCACCTCGTTGGATTAGGTATGTACAGGTCCACTCGAACACTTTACAGGCCAATGTAGATCGACGGAGGAACAGATGGGTTGTTGAAAGTCAGCAAATAAGTATTAGGTTTTATAATGTTATCACCTTTTTTGTTGTAAATCGCTTGACTTTAACAACTCCTTGCGATTTTAATTCAGAATATATCTGTTCCTCGGTGAAGTCGGCCAGGCCCTGATCTCTATCTCTCTATCTAGAATTTAATGTTGTGTGAGGAGACACAACAACAGAAAAATCAGCTATTTTATTTATGGACATTAAATTGAGAACCTGCTGTTCACGAAAGACTTCGATCAGAACATCGCCCGATCGAAGCTTTTTAACTTGTTTAACCTGTCCTGCCGATCCCTCTATACAGTTTTAAGCAAGAAGGGGTTTAATTTGCATGCAGGTCTTGTGTTGTTTTTTGTAGACAGAACAATAAAGGCAGGCCAATTATTGTGTCTAACAAAACTTCATTTTTTCGTTTTTTTTTAACATTTGTGGAAAGGTTTAATAAAGGCATGGTAGATATATAAAAATTCACCCCACGTGTCCCCCACCCACCGCGGGGTGACAACAAGGGCGATGCCGGAACCCGGGGATATCCAGCAGGAAAACACAACGAGGACTCCACATGAGGTATACTGGAATAGATGGCCTTAACATGCACACCCAATTCGCCACCACGAGCACCTCTGTCTCCTACCCAAAGAAGCAGGTGGCACATCAAATACACACCACTCGATTGACCCATAAGCCACCGCCTCAATCGTAGTCAGGCAAACGAAATTTCAGAAATAACATTTTCTCTAAGGAATAGTGTCATGGAGAAATTTTGGGACCACGCAGATGCCAGGCATGACCAAGCCGATTGATCGGACCGGGCCAATTTGACCACCCGTCTCTCTGCAAGTAAGGGCCAAAGTGGCGTGCTGAGCGTGAGGATCTCGCAGGACAAACACGCCCTCAGCCACCAGATCCCGTCCTCGTAGATCACGGGTCGTAACCCACGGCAAACAGGTCGCTTCCCGGCTGCCTCTCATACAACCGAGAAGATGTGAGTCTATAATATTCACCGGGCTCACACAGGAGAGCTCTAGGTTAGTCGACTTTTACGACAAGCTTACCTAGAGAGCTGAGGTCCTATTCTTATCACCGCGGAAACCCCATGGGGGAATTTTTAAGACTTGTGTGATCTTTGTGTGATGTCTTCAGGTGAGTTTCCTCAAGACAAGGGGGCAATTGGATTTAATGATTGAACAAGCTGTGTTATTTTAATAAAATTTATCTTATGGCCTTGAGCATTCCATTGTATAATTTTGTCATTTATAAACATTACGGGGGGAGACGTGTAGGACATTTATCTTTGTATTTGGACCGTGGAAGGCCCTTCCTTGGAGATCGGCTGGAACATCTCGGCGGTGCAGGTGATGTATCCATCACTTCCGCATCTGATGTTGAAGGAGCAAGGTCCTCCAACGATCCAATCCTGGGTCGAGTCACACCTAAGACTTTAAAGGAGGGAGTTGTAACTTCCTCGCTTGGCATTCAGCATGAAGGGGATAATGCAACGACTGTCAGCATAATGGCTCGTGCGGGGCGGCTTAGTTGCCTGTAAGAAAGAGATACGTTACATACACCCTAAAGATTCCTTTGTCGTCATATGACTGAAGAATTGTTGAGCACGACGTTAAACCCCAAGCACTCACTCGCTCCAACGATCCAAACCTATTAAAAGTTTGGATTAGGTCCCTAGTGGCCTTAGAGGGACGCTCCGTGAGGGCCATTAGATTTATTATTATTTTTGCCGGACTTTTTGGATTATTTTTAGGGGGATTGGGTTACGGTTTCTTATGTTCTGTAGTCTTTACTGGTTTTATTTGTTGTGTTGAAGTAGTCTGGGTTGAGGAAGAATTAAACACAGGTTGAGCCGAAAGTTGAAATAGAACTAGGTTTGTCGTTTCCAATGGGCCATGTCAAACAGGATTGAGTAGGCATTAAATGCTACTTGCTTGACGACATTGAAGAGTGCAGAGAAGTACTGGAGACTGAGACCAATTTCCGGGCGCCCTGGTTTATTATTTTTAAGTTGGTAATTTTTCTAGTACCCAGAGGAGGCCATGCGGACACCACCGCAGTTGCAACATCTAACTGTGCTGTTGCAGTCGAACCATCATGATCCTCACTGCCACATCTGAAAGAAACCAGTTTATTCTTACATTGGCCTTTTCCGTGACCAAATTTTTGACAATTGAAACAGCGTGTGGGATTACAGTACAGCCCACATCACAACGGAAAGTTATCGGGTTTTCTACCGCCTATCTATCGGTTGTCTCTTGGCTTTCTTTCGCGTTTTTACCGCGTTTTTCCCCCACCCCCGCCAGCCTAGTCACCGGGACTGTTCACCTTCATGAGGTGGGGAGGTGGGGGCGGCCTGAGACGCCAACATAGTCCCTGGGAGCCCACCGTGTAAGCGTAACACGCTGTCTTCTCCGCAGGTCTATCGCCGTTCTATCAACGACCTTTCCATACCCATTCCGTTAAATGTATACGGGATGCGTTTGAAGTTCAGAACTCTTCAAAATAGGAAAATATCCGAACCATATGTGTGATTACCTAACTAAAAATCTGTGCTTTACACTTTCACGAAATTAATAAATCCAATATTCATCACAACTTTTGGCAATTTAAGGCCAGACAAACGTTAATAATGGCCGTTAAAGTTAGCCTGATGCATTCCAAACGTTTGCCTCGGTAACTATTGTACATTGTTAGTAAAAGTTTTGTGGATATAAATTGCTAGTGTATTCTGATTTGTACGTGGTAAATATATCGTTGAGTTCGGCGACATCATGCCGTGTTCCTATAAACAGGGAGGGGCCTCCGTGGCTCAGTCGGTTAGCGCGCTAGCGCAGCGTAATGACCCAGCAGTCTCTCACCAATGCGGTCGTTCTGAGTTCAAGTCCATCTCATGCTGGCTTCCTCTCCGGCCTTTCGTGGGAGTGTCTTAAAGCAACCTGCGCATTGTCGTGGGTCTCCCCCGGGTTCTGCCCGGTTTCCTCCCACCATAATGTCGGCCGCCGTCGTATACGTGAAATATTCTTGAGTGCTGCGTAAAACACCAATCAAATAACTAAATAAATATAAACAGGGAGATTACTCTACAATGAAACTCATTATATCCGGAAAACGAAAACACCAATCCAATGGCGTTTCTCACCCAAATGCCGGATGTATTCGTGTTCATAACCCTTTCCATTGAAATGGAAATAGTTGAACGATCTTTTATGGCAATCAGACTAATAATATATACTTTGCCATCTTCTGGAATCATTTAGTCCGCATTGGGCAAAACTATACATCTGTTCTCTGTAGTTGAAGCTAGCCTTGCGTTTCATATTCACCAAATTTGTGTATAGTGCAATATGTGTGTCAGCGTTTTTAATGATTTGCCGTTAAAATACATGTATTTCCTTTGTGGTGGGTGAGTTGGGGGATGGTGCAAACAATTTGATAACAACGGTTTTGTTTATAAAAGCCAAGCCAAATGATCAAGCGTGGCTAATTATCCGGGCTAATTGAGCACATTAGCTAATTGGTAGTACACAAACAGTCACTGTGGGATTCCCGGATCTTAAAGCAAAGCAGCAGCGTCATTCAAGAGGAAAAATATAATAAGTGCAGTCCAAAGAAGAAGAGATTATAATTTCTCTTGCTGTTGGCCTGAATCATACCCTGCGTTACACCACTACGTTTTGGAGATATAGCTACATACCGAGGACAATCTTTTTGACATCGTGCACTTTGGCGAAGTCCCCCTTGACCCTCTGGTTCGTCCTTGCAGCACCCATCCAGGACTAAAAATGTCTCGCTGTAACGGACTTAAAGTATTTATTTATTTATTTGATTGGTGTTTTACGCCGTTCTCAAGAATATTTTTCACTTATACGACGGCGGCGAGCATTATGGTAGGTGAAAACCGGGCACAGCCCGGGGGAAACCCACGACCATCCGCAGGTTGATGGCAGACCTTCCCACTTACGGCCGGAGAGGAAGCCAGCATGAGCTGGACTTGAACTCACAGCGACCGCATTGGTGAGAGGCTTCTGGGTCATTACGCTGCTCTAGAGCGCTAACCGACTGAGCCCCCAACGGACTTAAAGATAGGCATATGTTTTTTGGCTTTAAAAGGCATGTCCCGACGTTAACATCGTTTATTGAAACAAAGTAAGCATATTTGTTCTAGTTATTTATTCACTCGCACTATAACTGCATGTGTTTATCCATGAATCCATAATTTTACTGCATATATTGATATTTGTCACTTTCTCAGTGTTGCTTTCCTTTGTAATGACCATTTATCCGTTACACATACTTACTGTTTGTGGTGGCAAGGCTGTGCAGACCAAGACGAAAGACCTGGTATCAGAATACACCTCGGCAGTGAATTTGGAAATGAAAGCTCTTTGGGAAAATGGATTTCTGTTGGCAACAATACTGGGATCATCTGGTGGGTCTTTGTCTTCGGAGACCTTAACTATTGTTCACGTATATTCACCGAAATTTTGAAAATGTATTTTTGGAATGTTTTCTCTCTATTTTTGTAACAAAATATTTCCGTCGGCAGAAAAGAACGAATACCACAGTGCGATATGCCACCATTGACTTCATAACCAATTTATGTTACACAGACGACCCAACAGTTGTAATGGATATTGAGAGGAAGTATACGAAATCCCTGAAATCGAACACCGCGTCAAAACAAACAGAGGGTAAGTTATTTTGTTCAGACTTTATATTAATTTATAGAATTCCTTAACTATATCAAGAAAGTGTGTAGTGTCGTGAAACTTGCCAGATATACACTGTCTACAGCCAACTTCTAGTTCGACAACTGCTCATGTTCAAGTTTTTGTATGCAAACGTTTTTTTTTGTGTGTTGCAGGTATGGGATGACAGGCGTCGCCTATCTTATAATCAACCTTTGTGTACGTGACCATTTCTTTTTTCCCCTCTTCAGGTATTCGCCTACCAGCTGCTCGCCCGTTAAAAAAAAGCATAGCCAGAAAAACGATCACCATTGAAGACCGGTTGAAAAGAAAAGCAATACAGGTTAGTTTGTTTATGCAATTTTTTTTAAATAGTGATTGTACATCTTACATCTAGCCTTCACTACTGAACATTGGCTTTATATATTGTTTGTTGTATACAGTATATTGTCTTCCTTCCCAACAAACTGAACAGGCCATCTTCATCAGTGCCTTCCAAGACCAAGCCGCATGCCTTTACCTTAAGCCGTTTATCGGGAGATATGGTCCAGACAAGGTCCAGCGTATGGTTGAGAAAACCCGATCAGGTTGCTAACCTATTGCCCAGCACACCTCTCATCTCCATCCTCCACTGACTCTCCTGCATACACTTTAACCTCTCCTAATGACTCCGCTCCTTCTACTCTAACGCGACTGACTTCCCCCTCTGTCACACCTTTCCCCACTATCACACACACACCTACTCCTGTCTCTTCATCCCCACCTGTGTTTCCTGTCATCTCCCCCACCTCGGATCTCCCTTCAGATAACCAACCGTCACCCTTTCCACCATTGTTAACATCCTCAGATTTTTCCGTCAACTTACTCAGCTCTGACCGCCCTACTCTCTTTTACATGGATACGTGTGAACTAACTCCCGCTCGCCCACTGATTCTCTTCCCTGCTCTGTAACTCCTCCGCCCTACTCCGTAACTCCTCCGACCAGCGACCAAGGAATTCTCTTCCACAATGGACCATCCCATCGCCTAGATGTGTTCTTCGCCAAGTTCGACGAACTTCTCCAACACGTTTGAAGACTTGAATCAAAGGTATTCATTTATTATACTCATTTATATTTTTATAATATTTTTAATACGTGTTAACGAAAAAAGATTCATTTGAGACTTTTCTTGTTCAGTGTTTCGAACTTCCTATACAATAGAAAACATACTTTATTTTTCTGATGTAAGGTGGACGGTCTTCCCTCGTCGAAACCAGGTCGTTTGGGACTCAGACAGATGTAGAACCTCGATTGAGACCCGAACCAGAGCCTGTCTATCCCCGATGAGCCCACAGACAAGGATGTCAGCCCGTCGCCTTACCTGTACCGGAATTCACTGAGGTCAGGTTCTGGCAGCTGAGGCTTTGTCAACTCGACGGCGACAAGGTTACCCCCTCGATGCCTCGCAACACTGATTGACAACATTACAGACGGATCACTTGAGCCACGTATTGCCACTGAAGGGCCAGAGCTGGCGAAGATTTTGAGAGATTCACATGGGCCTGCCCATCTTGCCAAGAGTTTGTTGTTGGCTGGTTTTACTGTGGGAGAACTGTACGGCAGGGATGCTTTCGGCATAAACTTTGGTGGGCGGCAGAAGGAGCCCCTAAACGAGGATCGTTAAGAGGATCGTGGATGTTGTCCGACTGCATTACAAAGAAGGCAACATTGATAAAAAAGTAGCCACGTCGTTGAACTCTGCCATACTCTACTTATGGAGACAGCGCCTGCGTCACGCGTGGCTTCCACTGGATAGATTGTTTACCGGATTGTAGTATTGTCAGTGAATTCATGTGTTTATACTTGTTACAATTTCTGTTATATAAATTACTATATAATTGTTAACATGACAACAATACAACAAATTGGTTCATAAATATTCTTGCTTTATGTTTGAAATACATGTATGGTGGTCATATATGCACTTGAAAACATGAGTTTATCAGTTGCCCATGGCTGCCCCATGAAAAGCAATCACACTGGGAGAACCTTATAAATGTGGTTAATATATCTTTTGCATGTTTCGGCACTCAGGTTATTCCAAAATTGCTCAATCCCTTCTATAAGCCGATTTTTTGAAGTACTTTATCGAAGCCCACATCATTTCTAACGGATTCAGGGGGAGCCGGCATCGCATTAATGTTGTTCTCATTTCACCATGCTTTCTTTTATTTACGGTGCGTCTCGGATCATTACCTTGGTAGAGTCTGTAGCTGTCCGGGTACACCTCTCTGACGAATGGCTGTAACAATTTAAATCATTTTCAAAAAGTCAAAACAAAATGGTAACAAAACTAAAGTTGCAACATCTTTAATTACTGATAATCATTTTTACGTAAATATGGCAGCTTACCGTTAAGTATTTTTCCAAAATTGTTTGCTACCCATCACTCTTCAATTTTCCCGTAAAGATGGCGATCTGTGTGGCTCCTTTCCGGGATATGCCCGCCCAAACATGGACCTGCAAAAATTGGATTGTCAAATCAGGAATATAGTCTGTGTATCTGATACAAAAGCACTTGTAACTTTGCTCTATTTAGAAAACGACTACTTTGAGGTACAGAAGCATCCAAACGTTGATGTGTAGCATTAAGCACAAATAATAAGAAATCACTTACTTGATATAGGTGTTTGGGTATCTCTTTCAGTCAGCGTAGCTTTCGCTGCCGCCGGAATGACAATGTCACATGCGATTGCATTTTTACAGTACTCTCGTGTGTAAATATCACATTGTTTGTTGTTGGCCATCACGTCTAGGCAGAACAGCTTGCGTTTTTCTTTTTTTCACATCCAGCACAATCTGACAATAGCGTGGGCTTGCACTTGTCCATCCAAGTTGCTGACGGGCTCTCTTGACTGTAGAACGGGACACTTCAACGCCGTACTGCTTATTCAATTTGCGCCGAAGCTTCGGCGCCATTACTTCATCGTTGGCTTCAATGCATTTGTCAATGAAGACCGGATGCTTAGGATTCAACTTTCGCTTCTCTTGCCTTGGTTTAACTGCTGACAACTGTTTTCCAGTTGATATTTCCCTTCCTCTTCTCCCTATATGTAACTTTATAGCCTGTGTGCTAATGCTCATGTTGTTCTCTGCGAGGAGTCGTTTTCGAATCAGCAGAAGTGATACATTCTCTGTGTGCAGATCGTCAATTCAGCACAATAGAACTCGGAAATTCGTTATTTTTTTATGCGGCTCCATGTTTGTGTGAATTGAACTTTTTCTGTCTATATAAAGGAAACATGCTCACTACACTGACAATAATCCATTACTCAATGTTAGTGGATTAAAATACCATAGGATTACGATTAACGCTAGGAGGGTTTCATGAGTGACACTTGAGCCGTGTTGCCCAACATGCGGACCGAAGCCATTCGATCTCCAAACAATGAAGACATATATTTTGAACACGCTAGGTCTCAAAAAGATGACTTTAACTAAAGTATATTTATTCTAGAATACTCTTATTTCGTAGGTTGCCTCTGTACGCATTTACAAGCAGAAAACATCATTAAACACATATAATCGTGATTCACATAACAGAACCGGAGGTCAATAGGTAAGTATTTACTTGAAGGATGTTACCACATTTCTTCGTAGTGAAGTGTTTAACTCCCTGTGTATTTAGTTCTCTACAGATTTCTTCCTCGGTTTGGTCAATTATATCCCCATCCCCGTCACGAATTATTCTCTGACCGCTGTTCAGGGAATGGTGAGGGGATGTGAAAACCGACATATCCGCTATTTGATTTAATCTAAATAAATTTTTTGACTGAAAGAAAGGGATGAATTTTTGAGGCCGGCTTTTGTTCACTCTTTGTTGAGAGAACAATGAAAGCCGGCCAATTTTCTGATTTATTATCAGTGAAGTCCGCCAAGGCTTCCAACTTCCTCTTTTCATCAGCACTGGACGAAGCCGGCTGAGAGGAAGACCTAACGGATACATTAGAAACACTAGAGACATGGGGCGAAATGTTCAGGGAAGTCATAATAGATATATAATCAAAGTTCATTCCATGTGTTTCCCATTCACCACGTAGTGCCAACTAGGGCGATGTTTGAACCTGGGGATGCCCAGCAGCAACACACCAAGGACACCACATGAGGTATACTCAGATAGATGGCCTTGATATGTATACCCAATTCCTACCACGAGCTCCTCCCTGTCAAGAAGGTAGCACATCAGACACAAACTCTTTGATTGGCCCATGAGCCACCGCATGCCTAGAGGGCTGAGGTCCTATTCATATCACCCCGGAAACCCCACGTTGGAGAAAATACGTTTATATGGATAATTTTTGACAACAGGAATCTTTCAATCCATATTAAATGCGTAAAACCAAATTATTATCGACATGGCCTTAATCCTTAATTAATCATTTTTCGTTCCAGAAGGATACGGCATGAACAATATTTTTTAAAGTAATCTTACCTGCGTTGGTAGGCACAAGCCTAACACAATGATGTCCGACATCGCAAGGCCAGATAGGAAAACACTCGTGGAGTTGCGTAGCTTCTTGGAAGCGATGATACCGCAAATAATCAAAGCGTTGCCTGGAGTGAATGAATGAATCAATGATTATGGCTTAACGCCACACCGGCAATATTTCAGCCATATCGTAAGGAAAACAAGGTGAAAACAAGAGACGGTTAAGGTTTTCGATATGATAATATGAACATCACAAATACAGAAATGTTTAAAAACAGATAAGAAAAAACCAAAACAGTTAAAGGTCGAAAACCAGTAAATTGTAAAAAATAGTATATCTGGAAAGCTATATGTATATAACTGTATCTATAAATATTTCAGACAATTCAAATTCATAATTTCTGATAAAGGCCAATGGTCTTCAAATAATTTATGACAACATCGCCAGCGATGCTGTCAAATAAATCACATATAGAGTTGACCGTATAGAATCTATTGGAACATGAGCAAAGTCTACACAGTCAACCAGGATATGTTTGATGCCATATTGCGCATCACATCCAACACACACGGGAGCACTGCTCCCATCTAAGATGAAATTGTGTGTTAGATGAGAATGCCCGACACGACACCTTGTTAAAACGACTTGGTCTCTACGAGACATTTGGTAAGTATAGGCATTGTAGCCAAATACAGGATTAATAGCATGCAGTTTATTATGGATCTGCAAGTCCCATTCACCCTGCGAAAATCGATGAATATATTTAAGAATATTAAGCTTTATGTAAGTATACGGGATTTTAACCCGAGATACAGGTTTATATAGGGCAGCTTTCGCTTCCCTGTCCACGACTGTGTTTCCATGGATACCAGTGTGACTTGGTATCCAACACAATATATCTTTACCTCTTTTAAGTAGTTTTTTATGTTTGGCTATGATCTCAAGTGTCAATGGATTTTTAAATTTATTATTCTGAAATGCCAAAAGGCAAGACAGCGAGTCGCTGCATATCACTGCCCTCTGGGTATGCCCTAAGAAAACATATAATAAGGTCAGGAGTATAGCTCTTTGCAGAAAAGATAGATGAAGGTGGCAGACTAAGAGAAGTGACCAGCCGATCTAAGACAGCCGCGGCCTCAACCCTGTCCCCATCCTTTGACCCGCCAGTATATATAAATTTATAATCCATATAATCAGCCTTGACATCAGCAAAACCTTGCGGAATTATAAGAGGATTTGTACTTGATTTATTATATTTACGTAGGTCAAATATTAGTTTAGGGTGAGAAAGAAGTCAGGGAGGTGACTCCGGAAAAGACACCGGAGCTATATCCTCTAGCCTGATGTTAGCACCCACAATATGGTCCCGTATACGAAGACCGAACGAAGGGATCTTGTTAGGACATTTATTAAATTTATCTACATATGATGGATTAGGACCACAGTCGTAGGCAGGATTTCTTGGATGAGCTTTAAGCTTAGTAGCATAACGAAGGCTCATTTTTTTGTACGTTGGTTATATAAAAAGGCTCACGTATAAACTCCCTACTGGTGAGGTTCTAAAAGCACCGAGGCTGAGCCTCAAACCTTGGTGATGAACAGGATCCAACATTTTAATGTACGACTTCCTAGCGGAACCGTAAATGATGGATCCATAGTCCAATTAAGACCTCACCAGATAACGATATAAATTGAGTAAAACTGATCGGTCAGCACCCAAATCGGTGCTAGACACGACCTTAATTATATCGAGAGCCTTTGTACATTTAGCTTTAAGCATTTTAATATGAGGTATACAAGATAGCTTACTATCAAATATTATACCTAAAAATTTTGTTTCTCCAACAATTTTAATCTGTTCACCATAAAAATAAAGCTCAGGGTCAAGATGAAGTTTCCGTTTATTACAAAAATGCACACCGACTGTTTTAGACGTTGAAAAGTCTTCAGTTGCTCATTTTTCGATTTTATTGACACAAAGATATTATTCGTATTCTTAGCTCGGTAGGATATAAGGAAATCATCCACGTATAAAGAACCCTCTGTGCCAGATGTTTTTGCTAGGCTGTTTATTTCTATGTTAAACAGAGTTGGTGATAGAATGCTGCCCTGGGGTTTACCCATTTCCTGCTCACAAGAGTTAGAAAGAGTAGACCCAACCCGTACCTTAAACTGACGATCAGATAAAAATTGCGATATAAATATAGCGACCTTTAAGACCCATATCCGCGAGGTCTTTTAAAATACCATATTCCCATGTTGTGTCGTAGGCCTTTTCAATGTCGAAAAATATGGACACCACATGTTCGTTATTGATGAAGCCATTGCGAATTAAGGTTGCGAATTAAGGTTTCGAATCGGACAAGGTGATCCACAGTGGATCTACCTTGACGAAAACCGAATTGAATATTAGAAAGTAACTTGTTGGTTTCAAGAAACCAAACAAGTCTAACATTAATCATCTGTTCCATAGTCTTACTGACAAAGCTGGTAAAAACTATGGGGCGGTAATTATTTGGATCATTATGATCCTTACCCGGTTTGGGAGCCGGGATAATACACGACTCCCGCCATGACAGTGGAAAATTTCCAGTTATCCAAATATTATTAAGCAAGTCCAAGACAGTCTTAAGTGGCTCAGCTGGTAAATGGTTCAGAAACTTATAATATACGTTATCAGGACGACAGGCAGTATCGTGGGCTTTTTTATCGTGGGTCTTAAGTTCCTCGATATTAAAAGGACAATTATAATCTTCTAAATTGTTAGAAGAAAAGGGCAATTTAATTTTCTCCTTCTGGTTTTTAATATGTTGGAATTTTTGGTATAGTTCTCAGAAGAAGATTTCTTGGAAATTGTCTCACCTAATTTATTTGCTATATCAGATGGAGAGGTTAATATATTATCTCCGTCTTTCAAATGCTGGACATTGACTTTATTATTTTTGCCCTTAAGTTTCTGAACCATGTTCCACACCTTACGCATGGGTGTTTTTGACGTAATGCCCGAAACAAAGTTCCGCCAACAAGATCTTCTCTTGGACTTGAGTAATCGACGAGCCTTAGCTCTAAAAGTACGAACCTGGTTTAAATTATTATCTGTTATATTATATTATTTTAATATATTATCTGTTATATTATAATCTATATATTATACCTGGATGTAAATAGGTGTTAGAACCATAATTGCAATAACACAGTTCTTCGTTAGATAAGAAGTTTTCTACTATCTTGCCCTTATCATTTATGTTGTTATTGCCCCATAGGGGGAATTAAAATCTCCCATAAGTATAAAAGGTTTTGCCAACTGTTGTTTTAAATTATGTAACCGCAAAGCTGACAAAGTAATGTTCACGGGAATATACACTGAACATATTGTGATTGTTTCACATAATGAAACACGAACAGCCACAGCCTGAAGTTCTGTATCCAGAGCAACAGGGCTGTGAATAATATTGTTATTGACGAAGATAGAAGAGCCGCCTTCAGCTCTCTCTTCTTCATTTGAGTACGTACTGTATAATGAGTAATTTTTAAGTTATTTTGTCTTTGTCAGATGTCTACAGGTGAGTTTCCTGAAGACACAGGGCAATAGCATTTAATGATTGGACAAGCTGTGTTATTTTAAACAAATTTACCTTCAGGCCTCGAGAATTCCACTGTATAATTTTGTCATATATCGCCATTATGGAGGGAGACGCATAGGAGATTTTGCTTTATGTTTGGACCGAGGATGACCCTTTCGTGGAGATCGGCTGGAAGATCTCCCTGCTGCGGGTGATATATACATCACATCCGCATCTGATGTTGAAGGACCAACGCCCTCCAACGATCCAAACTTATTGAAAGTTTGGATAGGATCCCTAGTGGCCTTAGATGGACGCTCTGTGGGGCCACCAGGTTTATTAGTTATTCTATTTTTATTTTGAGATGGGCTTTTGGACTTATTTTTGTCATTTTTAGGGCAATTGGGGTCAGCTGGTTTACCAGCGTGTTCTATACTATTTACTGTTTTTACTTGTTCTTTTGAAGGAGTTTGAGTTGAGGAAGAACTAAATGAAGGTTGAAACAGAAGTTGCACAGAAACATAACTAGGTTTGTCGTTTCCAATGGGCCAAGTCCAAGAGGTTTGAGTAGCAAGAGTTGCTACTTGCTTGACCACATTGGCAAACGAAGTCGGTAGAGAAGTATTAGAAAGTGAGGCTAATTTCCGGGCGTCCTGATAGGAGATATTGTTTTTAATTTTCAAGTTCATAATTTGCTTTTCTTTAACGAAAAGCGGACAGTCCCTTGAGGAGGCCATGTGATCGCCATTGCAGTTGCAACACTTAATGTGTTGCTGCGGTTGAAACCATCATGCCCTTCACTGCCGCATCTGAAGCAAATGAGTTTGTCCCTTGCCATGACCAAATCTTTGGCAATTAAAACAACGTGTAGGATTGGGGATATGTAAATCCACATTAACCCTATACGGGCCAACGTGGATATGAGACGGAAGGGAGGTAGTGTTAAAGGTAAGCAGGTATGTATTAAGTATAATTGATTTATCTATTGGGAATATATAAATCCACATTAACCCTATACGGGCCAACGTGGATATGAGACGGAAGGGAGGTAGTGTTAAAGGTAAGCAGGTATGTATTAAGTTTAAAGAGGTTACCAGATTTCTTCGTAGCGAAGCGTTTCACTCTGGTAACACCCTGTGAATTTAGTTCTTGGCAAATTTCTTCCTCAGTCAGGTCAGTTATATCACCATCCCTGTCACGAATGATTTCTTGACAGCTGTTCAGGGAATGGTGATGGGATGTAAAAAACAGATATGTCAGATATTTTATTTAATTTAAGTAAATTTTTTGACTGTCGTTGCCGGAAACATTCAATGAGAATGTCTCCGGATCTAGGCTTTTTAACGTTTTTTAGAGTTCCAGCTGCGCCCTGGAGAGCCCTTTGCAAAAGAAACGGATGAATTTTTGAAGCCGGCTTTTGTTCAGAGAACAAGTTGAGAGAACAATGAAAGCCGGCCAACTGCTCTGTTCATTATCCAGTGAGTCAGACGACTTCCTCTTTTTATCAGCACTTGAAGACAAGTGACTCTCTTGAGCAGGGGATGGGTGTACCCCAAGGCAGTATCCTTTCACTGCCACTGTTTAAAATAAAAATTAACAGTTTGGCTAAAACATTAAAATTATCTTTTATACCTCATATGAAAATGCTTAAAGTTAAATGTACAAAGGCTGTCGATATAATTAAGGTCGTGTGGAACACCGATTGGGGTGCTGACCGATCTGTTTTATTTAATTTTTATCGTTTTCTGGTGAGATCTAAATTGGATTATGGATCCATCATTTACTGTTTCGCTAGGAAGTCGTATATTAAAATGTTGGATCCGTTCCATCATCAAGGTTTGAGGCTCAGCCTTGGTGCTTTTAGAACTTCGCCAGTAAAGAGTTGATACGTAGAGGCTAGCGAGCCTTCTTTACATCACAGGCGTATAAAACTGAGTCTTTAATATAGTACTAAGCTTAAAGCTCATCTAACATCCCCTGCCTACGACTGTGTTTTTTCAATCCATTATACGTAGACAAATATACTAAATGTCCCTAACAATATCCCTTCGTTCGGTGTTCGTGTTAAGAACCGTATTGTGGAAGCCAACATTAAAGTTAGGAACATAGCTCCAGTTTCTTTTCCGGAGCCCCGTTCATGACTTGTGCCTCAACCTAAATTGATATTTGATCTACGTAAATATAATAAACCAAATACAAATCCTCTCATAATTCAGCAAGGTTTTGCTGAAATTAAGGCTAAACATTCGGATTATCAAATTATCTATACTGCTGGGTCAAAGGATGGGAACAGGGTCACAGCTGCGGCTGTCCTAGAGCCGCGAGTCTTTATCCTCGTCTTCAGACTTTTCTGCAGAGGCTAGGGCTATATCATATGTTTCCAGAGGGCAGAGATATGCAGCGACAAGCTTTCTTGCCTTTTGGCAATTAGGAATAATAAATTAAAAAAAAAAAAAACACTAATTCTTGAGATTATAGTCTTGCATAGAAAACTGGTTGAAAGAGGTAAAGATATATTCTGTTGCATACCAAGTCATACTGGTATCCATGGAAACACAGTCGTAGACAGGGAAACAAAAGCGGCCCTAAATAAACCTTTGTCAAAAATTAAAATACCATATAATGATTTTAGGTCTAATATTATCGAATATATTCGTCTAATTTGGTAGGGGGAATGTAATCTGCAGATTTACAATAAACTGCATGCCATTCATCCTGTCATTGGCTACAATAATTATACTATCTAAAAGTCTCGTAGAGACCAAGTAATTTTAACCAGGAGTCGTATTTGGGCATTCTCGTCTAACCCACAATTTCATACTAAATGGGAGCAGTGCTCCCGAGTGTGTTGGATGTGATGCCCAATATGGCACGAAATATATCGTGTTTGACTGTGTGGTCTTTGCCAATGATAAGGAGAGATTCTACACAGTCAACTCTATATATTATTTATTTGACAGCATCGCTGTCGATGTTGTCATAAATTATGTGAGGGCCATTGGTCTATATTATAAAATATAATTTTAATTGTAAATTTTTACAGATAAAAAGTTATAACATTTAGATTTCTAGATATACTATTTTTAAGATATGTTGCTTTTCGAGTTTCAACTGTTTTAGGTTTTTTCTTATCTGATTTTAAAGATGTTTGAACTTATTGTTTTATTTTTGATGTCCTCACTATCGTGTCGAAAAACCTTAACCGTTTTCTGTTTTCACCTTGTTCTCGGCATGATATGGCTAAAATATTGCCGATGTGGCGTTGAGGCCATTATCATTTATTCATCCATTCATTTCAACAATTTTCACTTGTTCACCATAAAAATTAAGTTCAGGGTCTAGATGGAGTTTCCGTTTATTACAAAAATGCATACCGATGGTTTTCCACCTTGAAAATCTAAAACCATTGGCAACTGCCCATTTCTCGATCTTAATGAGAAAAAGCTGCAATTGCTGCTCGATGTTATTCATATTTTTAGCACGGTAGCATGTAAGGAAATCATCTACATATAATGAACCTTCAGTGCCAAATGTCAATGTTTTAGCCAAATTGTTACTTTTTACGCTAAACAGTGTTGGTGAAGGGATACTGCCATCTCCTGCTGATGACAGTCAGAATGAGTGGACCCCACACGTGCTATAAAATTACGATCAGATAAAAACTAAGATATAAATAAAGGTAAGCGACCCTTTAATCGCATATGTAAAAGGTCTTCCAAATACCACAATTCCATGTGGTGTCGTTGGCCTTTCAAGGTCGAAAAATATGGACACTACATGTTCATTATTAATAAAACCATTACGAATAAAAGTTTCGAATCGTACAAAGTGATTCATGGTAGATCTATCTTGCCGAAAACCAAACACGTCTATCATTTATCATCCGCTCCATAGTCTTGCAGACATAGCTGGTAAGAGCTATCGCAACATAATTATTTGGATAGGTATGATCCTTACCCGGTTTATAATACACGCCTCCTTCCATGATGACGTGAAATTACCAGTCGTCCAAATATCATTAAGCAAGTGCAAGACACTCTTAAGTGGCTCAAATAGTAAATGGTTCAGAAGCTTATAATATATATATATTATCTGGGCCGCAGGCAGTATCATGTGTCTTTTCCAATGAAGTTTCAAGTTCCTCAATCGTAAACGGTTGATTATAATCCCCCAAATTATTAGAAGAAAAAGGTAATTATATTTTCTCCTTCTGTTCTTTAATATGCTGAAACTAAGCAGTGTAGTTCGCTGCACAAGATTTCTGAGATATTGTTTCAGGTAGTTTATTGGATATATCAGACAGAGAAGTTAATAAGGTGTCACCACTTGCTGAACTTTGATTTTATTGTTTTTGCCTTTAAGTTTCTGAACCATGTTCCAGACCTTACGCATGGGTGTTTTCGACGTAATGCCTGAAACAAAATTTCGACAACAAGATCGCCTCTTGGACTTGAGAAATCTCCGAGCCTTAGCTCTAAACACACGAACCTGCTTTAAGTTATTATTATTAGGACAATGAATAAATCTGTGCTCGGCATTTGCGACAGTCATAGTCATACCAGGGTTTACTTTTGGACTTCGGAGTAGTATACACACTATAGGTTCTGGCACCCCCCCCCCCCCCCCCTTAGAGCCCTCCCCATAACAAATAGAGGCCCCCACCCCACTTTCCCTGCTTATGGGGGTTGTATTAGACATACCCATCGCACCTGGTATGCTTCTACACCAAGCGTGTATACAACATGCGAAAGGGTTACAATAATTGCCGGTGGCTTCTCATCGGCTCCACGGAGCTCTGTGGTAAGAGTTGTCTGGGGGAGTACTGCGGGGGTCACCTATACCGTCTGCGGCAGGGTCTTGGCACCCAGCCATGTATTAGCTGTGGTCGGGGCGTTAAAAACCGATTTCGGCTTTGCATGGCCTGCGGACATAATAGGGTAAAGACGCGTGAAAGGAAGTGGAGGCACAAGGCTTTCTTGGACGAGTTCAAACGGCTGGCGGCTATAGAAATTTACAATTAGAGAGTCGTGTGCATAGTTACACCGACTCGCACAATAAGGCACCATCAAAAAGCGCGAGCACTACGGAAGGAGTTTGAGACGCTCCTAGGTGTGCGGCCCAAGTACCCACGGTCCCGCAATGCCTTGGAAGAATTGCAGGGGATCCTCGACAGGCATAAAACGGCCTGTGGAGTGGAATCGGCTGCAAGACATCAGGAATTCCCGAAGTAACGAGGAGTTGAAGCATACCGTCAAGAACCCCCTCAGTAACGAGGAGTTGAAGCAAGACAACAAGAACTTCCTCAGTAACGAGGAGTTGGATGAATTGCTAGGTGGAATACAGGGTGAAAAGAAACTAGAATTTATTAACACCGGCAGGGCCATAAGGAATCTCCTCCGGGTCTGGCAGATGGGCGTACCCGAAGGTGTTTGGACGGACCCCCCACACCCATCTCTCAGATCTCTAAAGTGGAGGGGAAGAACGACCTCGACATCAATGTGTTCGGGTGGGACAAGAGCGTGATCGTGCACCGCCTCAGCAAGAAGCCCGGCGACACGCCCCAAATCAATCTGCTGCTGATTGAGAAGGCAAGCAAATTCCATTATATGTGGATGAAAGACCTCAATCGGCTCCTATACCAATAAAGTAGGGCGCCAAATCGCAAACACTTCTGCGAGCGCTGCCTACACGGCTACACAAGGGAGGACCTGCTCGAGGCGCATAAGCCGGAATGCCGAGGGATTGGCCAGACGGCGGTGAGGGTGCAGATGCCCCAGGAGGGGAAAAACAAGTTCTCCTTTCAGAACCACCACAAACAGCTACCGACTCCGTTCATCATATATGCCGACTTCGAGGCTATGACCAAAAAGATTGAAGGCCCGCCGTCCAGCCCCACAGAGAGCAGCACTCAAAAGGCTCAGCACCACGAGACCTGCAGTTACTGCTATGTTGTTGTGCGTTGCAACGGCCACACAAAACGCCCCGTGGAATACAGAGGCTCTGACGCGAAGGAAAACACTTCCTCAGAGCTCTCCGGCAGGAGGAGCAGGAAATCCAAAATGTTCTAGCTAACCCTATAGCCATGAGGATGACTCCCCAGGACTGGCAGGCCCACAACAACGCCGCAACCTGTCACGTGTGTGAGAAGCCTCTAGGCGTCGATTCTGAGCGCGATCACTGCCATATCACCGGCAAGAACAGAGGCGCGGCCCATAATGTATGCAACTTAAAGTTGTGGCTGGGTCTCAAGACAGCCATACCGGTAGTCTTCCACAACCTACGGGGCTACGACGGGCACCTCCTGATGCAAGCCAAAAGTAAGGTGGAGGGCCGCATCTCCTGGATCCCCAACAACACGGAAAAGTACATCTCCTTCTCTCTGGGGCAGCTCCGCTTCATCGACAACGTTCAATTCTTACCGACTTCCCTTGACAATCTGGTTAAGGCCAACAAACCTGAGGTTTTTTACATCACAGCCTGGTATGAGCCCGCCGAAGAAAAACGAAAGCTACTCATGCGCAAGGGTGTCTACCCCTATGAGTATATATACTCCTGGGAGCGCTTCGACGAGTCCAGCCTCCCACCCAAAGAGGCTTTCTACAGTAAGCTCAAAGTCGGAGGCATTAGCGATGAGGACTACATCCACGCTCAACAGGTATGGAAGGCATTTGACTGCACCAATCTGGGGGACTACACAGACCTTTACCGCCGCACAGACGTGCTTCTATTGGCTGATGTGTTTGAGGCCTTCCGGAAGACTTGTTTACGGCAGTATGGATTGGACCGTGCTCACTACTTTACGAGCCCAGATCTCTCGTGGGATGCGCTGTTCAAGAAGACCGGGGTAGAGCTGGAGCTGTTGACGGACTATGACCAACATCTCTTCATTGAGAAGGGGTTGCGAGGGGGTATCTCCATGGTAAGTAAGCGATACGCCAAAGCCAATAATCCGCAGGTGGAGGGATACAACCCCGAAAGTCCAAAGAGCCACATCCAATACCTAGACGCCAATAATCTATATGGCTGGGCTATGAGTCAGTTCTTTCCAACGGGCGGGTAGATGACGCGCGGCGTCTCGGTGAAACGATTACTACCCACCCCTACGACAGTCCTTCTGGTTACATCCTCGAGGTCGACCTAGAGCATGCGGCCGACCTACATAACGCACATAACGGCTACCCATTAGCCCCGGAGCGTCTGGTGGTCCAGAAGGAGTGGATGTCGGACTATCAGCACGGTCTTCTCGGCAAGGGAGAAGAGGATAAACACCGAGCTCCGAAAAACGGCGCGAGTAAATTCGAGAAGGACCTGTACAAGCTAATGAACAACTTGGTCTTCGGAAAAACCATGGAGAACCTCCGGAAGCGTGTGGACGTCAAGCTGGTACGCTCTGGAGAAGACGACAAGCTCCGACGCCTAATAGCCAGCCCGAGCTTCGCACGAGCAAACATATTTGATAATGACCTCACAGCGATTCAGATGCACAAGACCCGTCTAGTCCTAAACCGACCTATCTACGTGGGTATGAGCATTCTAGATCTCTCCAAGCACCTGATGTACGACTTCTACTACAGCCACATGAAGGCCCAGTACGGAGAGCGCTGCCAGCTCCTCTACACTAACACGGATAGTCTGCTACTCGAGATTCAGACTGAGGATGTTTATAGGGATATGGCTGAGAATGCAAACCTGTACAACACCTCATATTATCCACAAGACCACCCCCTGCACAGCGTAGCAAATATGAAGGTCTTGGGGAAAATGAAGGACGAGTGCGCGGGGCGGCCGATCGCCGAATACATTGGTCTGCGCCCCAAGATGTACTCCATTCTGGAGGCAGGTGGAGCCAACATTAAGAAGGCCAAGGGCGTGAAAAAGGGAGTTGTGGAAAAGCGCAGTACAAAGAGGCAATCTTCGAGAAGAAGATCTTCCGCCACGGTATGGACGTGCTGCGATCAGAGTGCCACCATATCTATGGGCAGCACCTTAAAAAGGTCTCACTGGCCCCCTTCGATAGTAAGCGCTGGATCGCCAAAGATGGTGTCCACACCTTGGCTTATGGCCATAGAGATGCGCCTCCTTGACGGCACCCTCAGGATGCCCTGGAATGGGCATCCTCTTCGAGGAACTACTAGCGCCGTAGAACCCCATCCGGGGGAAGCTGAGTATCGGGAGGCACTATAAGCAACTCTTCACGAACGAATCCCCGTCGCGGGCCATCCGACGTATCGTCTAGATAGTACAGCACGGGTTCATTAGACTTTGTGACAGAGCGCCCAAGCGGATATATCTCTAGAGACCACACAGGATCTGTCGCGCGACGGCGGCCGCCCTCCAGCTCTCCAGGCTGATAGAGATAACGAAGACCAACACCCTTGGGGATCTTCCGCTCATTAAGTCCAACGGGACGACTTGGAACCGTCGAGGAAGGCTTATGGGGCACCCCTTTTGCCTTGATGGCGTCGTTCACCTTTTTACCGATCAGTCTCGTTGTCTCGTTATTCAGAGCGGCCACAACAGAGGGCAGCGGAGCCACCCATTCAGTAGACCGGTGTTCGGGAGGGAGGCACATCTCCTGGGCGTACTGATGTCCAAAGAGCCGCTCAGCCAGAGTACGGTTGAAACGCTCCACTTTGCCTTGGTCTCGGTGGATATCCACGCGGCCTCGGCGGACTGTGACATCGTGTTTGGCCAGCAGTTGGCTCACTGCATCCATAAACTCGCGCCCAGGGTCAACTTGGAGAAGCGTCGGCCATCTCAGGGGTCCCCGCTTGTAAATGCGAGAGAGAGCATCAGCGACTTTTTAGTAGCTTTTCAGGAATCTTTAGTAGCCAGAGGTTCCGCCTCCTTGTAGCGAGAAGCGACATCAACAACTGTCAGCGCGTACTTATACAGCTTCAGGCCTCGCTGATCATGTTGTAAAAATAGAAGATCGGCTTGGTGGATGTCATTCGGCGTGGAAACATCGAACATAGGCCTCGTTATTTTTCGGGGACGAGGCAGGTATATCTGCCAGATAGCCAGCTTTTTCAGCCAGGCCCGGACCACATCTTCGGAGACTTTTACCGCAATGGCAAATTTTTGGTTGGCCCCGCGTCCTTTCCAGTACCCACGAGGGCTGTAGTAGATATTTGCCACCTTACTAGCTATGTCATCAAGGTATTCTAGCAGCCCTCTAACAGATTTCCGACGAAAAAGATGTTAATCGTTGCGGCGTACTTGCGTGCGCAGAACCACCTCACTACTAAGATCGTGCCTGCAATACGGCGAGGAGCTCGATGGTGAGTCCGGCACAGTCAGTTCGGATTACTTGGTGAGTTTTGCGATTCCGTAACTCACACCCCCAACCACACACATTCCCAGGATGACGAAGGTCATCTCGCGGTGTTTTTGATCTTCACTAGGCACATAGAAATCGGAGAGCTGTGGCTCTGAGCCCAGCAGCGCCTCGCGCGCATCGCGCGCATCGCGCGCATCGCGTGTAAGAATTTTGCCCGTGACCCTAGAATACTCGCGGATTGCAGCGTCGACATCCCGGAACGCTTGGACAGCGTGGCCCTGGCGGCGGAGTTCATCGTTGATCCAGTCCAAGCGCTCAGTGCGCTTTCGGGCCCATTTTTCCTGGGCGGCTTGGAGCTGCTCTACAGCGCGGCCATGGCGCCTCCGCTCTTCGTCGACACCAGAACTCATCAGCATCGAAAACATATAGCTGCTCCCGCTGAAGGCCAAAGCGTTTACGTGGGCGCCGCCCATCATCATTGTGATGGAGGCCATTACTACTGGATTATATTGGGAGGAAGGAGCCCTTGTTTAATTAGCAGTTCCTTCGAAAACATGGCCAGGCCTACATCTGCAATGACCATGCCGACGTCACGGGGTGTTAAGTCCAGCTTCGGGAGGGCTCCTTTCAGGACCATCTGGCCGAGACGAGCGTACCCAGTAGCCAGAAGAGAGGCCACAGCGGCGTGGTAGGCCGCGTTGACTAGCACTTTTCCGTTACTGGGTGGAGTAGACATGCTGCTCTATATAGAAAGGGTTGCGACGTGTATTCAAATGGAGATTCTTTTCTTGCGGCGTGATATCTGCGTCTCGTCCATGCGGCGTAATATCTGCACCTCGTGCACGTACTGTATTGCGGCTGCGCCACATGCGTAGCAACAGTAGCACTGCAAGGCTGCCAGCGTCTAATAACGCCAGGGGCGCCCTCCAGTGGGTGATTTGGTGTGATTTCGTAGAATCCGGTTCCTTCGCAAAATCTGTGGCCTCCCCCTCCTTCGTAGAATCCGGTTCCTTCGGCTGTTTCTTGGTAGAATCAGCTGCGCCAAGCAAAGCAGCCTTTGCCTCGCGAAGCTCGTCCTTGAGCTTTTCAGCCTTGGCCTTTCTTGCTGCAGCACCCGCTCGACCCGCAGCGACATTTTTTGGGATTCTTCGCAGGGCCGTCATTCGTAGAATCCGCTGTCACCCCCTCCACTTCCTTCGCGCCTTCCGGATTCGTTGTACTCATGTTTCTCTGGATCATACGCCTCATTTCTAGGACAACAGTGGTGTTCAAATGAGCAGTGCTCAGCAGGGGTCAGCGCCATGGTTAACGGTGAAAAGTACTTACCATAGCAGTAGTATAGCCAGCAGCTAGCACTGCTAAGCGCCTGTTCAACAAATGGGGCGGTTGCGAGCTGTGCCATGAGCATTGATCGATTCTCAAGTGGGATTGGTAAAAGCCAGCTGGCCGCCCTTACATATGATCTCAAGAACATACCTCCGAGACCGTTAACCATCCGCGCACCGAGCTTAGCCTCGTACCGGGAGTGCAGCCTTTCAACGTCTTCGTCGCTGATGGCGTCGATCTCAGCGGCTGTTATGTCTTTTCCCAGATATCGCTTGGCCTGCCCACCCACCGCAAGTGCCACCAGCCTATCCCTGAGCTGCCGTGCATCATCTTCTTGGCTGGGGTCGGGCTGTTGTCTTCGGCCGGGCTGTTGGCTGGGGCCGGGCTGTTGGCTTCGGCCGGGTTCTTGTCAGAATCTCGTCTATCAGCTCGTCGGTATCCATGCTTCATACGTCTATTAGACGTAGGGGCGCCTACGTCTAATATATAATCTTAGATGTGGCGGGCGTATCAGTCATTAGCAGGAGCTTAGAACGCGGATTGTTCTTGAGCTTCTGTCGAACCTCTGCCTTTTCGGTCTTGGCCTCGATGATGTGGTTCTCCGCCAGGCATTCGTTGAACGAGTGCCGATCTTTGCAGTGGAATAAAGCCACCCACCTTGTCTGCTCGCGAAAGTCTTTGAGGACGGCGTTGTATTTCTGAGTGAGGACCCAGACGCTTTGCTTTGCATGGCGGCACGACAAAGCCATGAATGACAGCATTTTTTGTTTCTTCTTCATCGCCTCCAACACGCTACAATCATCGATGATTTATAGGGTGGGCTCCCCCTCGAACAATCTGTAGAAAGCTCTCAGACAGCTCTTTGAGGACTCTCGTTGAGCCGCTCGCTGGGGTCACAGCAATAGATCTCAGGGTCAGACAGTATCCATCGCCGCCGGTACGCGTCGTTATGCTTAAGAGTGGGGCACAGGATCACAATGTGATGAAAGAAACCGCGGAAAGTGGCCTCAAGCAGGTCCAGCACGAAGACTGTTTTGCCGAAGTTCGCCTGCCCACAGATAATCGCGCAGTGAGCGTCATCAATAAAGCGCGTTAACGAATCTACCATTCTCGATGTGCAGCTTTGCGTCCATGATCACATAGAGATATACGTTCAACACGCCGGGATCTTCTCTCTCTTTTGTCACCTGTATCGTAATCCCCTCGCTGGCGTTCATCACGCGCCTCCCACTGCCATGCATCTCGTCATCGTCGCTTGGCCTAAGGTCAAGCCAGAAGGCGTGCTTGTGCGTCAAGAACTCTTCCAGGGAGACGTCTGCCAGGCCTAAGTCTTTAACGACCCTGGCCTCCTCAGGGTTCCGCTTCCGTAGAGGTGAGCTGGCGAAGAACCTCTGGACCTCGCCCTATTGCTGGTATGCCCTGGCTGTACAGCTGATTGGGGACCCCTTCTATTGTGACTTCTACTTTGGTGATCTTCAGGTTGTAGAAGGATTTTGACCTCCTCTTCCACGGGGTTCCTTTAGTCTCGAACAGCATGAGGATGCCCTTCACTGCTCTTGCGGGCGTGTTCAGGTTTATGTTCCAGAGAGTATCAGACTTGTCCTTCACAAACTTTCGGTTGCGGAGGACGCGATCATACAGTATGGAGACGCCCCCGGCAAACTGGGTGCGGATCTGTCTAGCGAGCTCCTCTTCAGTGACCATATCGAACTCCAGGCTGATGTTGTCGATGGTGTAAGTCGCGTCGGCATCGTCTGTTGCCTGGATGACCCGGCCGTAATCGTTGAACGTCAGTTCGTACTCCAGTCGGTCGGCCAAGGCACTCTGGTAGAATGGCATGTGGCTGTCTAGAAGCTCAAAGTCTAGCGGGAGGTGGAACCGGCTGCCAAAGGCGTTAGCAATGGCATTTTCTCCAGTATTGTCGTCACTTGCGTCCCCTGCTCCGACTTGAAGTTTAAGCATTATTTCGCTGCCGATGCCTTGGTAGGCCGCATTCCGCCGTTCGTTTTTGGTCAGCCATAAGTCGCCGTAGCAATGAAACACATCAGAGTCGTCGATGGGCATTACCTCATTCCCGCTGATTCTGATGGTGGTTTCCTTGACTACTGCGCGCCAGAGATTCCCGACCACTGTGGCGTTCGGGTCGGATGAATTGATCGTGATCGAGAAGGGCAAGCGCACGGTACCGGGCACAATGACGTCATTTACGTTGAGGTTGGGGAAGCGGACCAAGAGTTGTTGATTCTGGTCGATCGTACTCGGGTTGTTGGTGACGACCAAGGACTGCGGTACACCTTGTACCCCCCGAGGCTTACGGAGTGTTTTGAAAGGGTTTAGCCTGCGTCCGTATGCATCCATTCTTTTATTGAAGGCATACCTTGCAATGTTCAATACGAGGATTATGGCAGACTATGACGTTGATAACCAGGCGTACGACACCAGAGAGGACAACGCCCAAGAGGATACGAGAGAGGAGAACAACATCGACGACGAGCGGACCCCTCTCCTTGCAGGTCGTTAATGATTATTACAAAAACTTGGAGGAGATGTATGGCCTCCCCCCCCCAAAAGTCTCAAAGGCTATTACATGAATTTTGAGATTAGCGAAGAAGGGAAAGTGCGACTCAAAGATTACCGCGATGTGAAAATCATCCACAAACGAACAGGTGGACCGCGAGTCCTCACATCAATCGCCATCCAAAAAGGTGGGGGTGAGGCTATTCGACTGGGGCTGGGCTTTGAAAACTGGAGAAAGACAATCCAGCCATCGTTGCATCCGGTAGCAGTCGCAGCCCTGGAGACAGCGAGTTCAGAACTCGGTGCCGCGGCCGCCGAGGCAGATACCATGGAGCTGAAGGATTTAAACCAAGCAGCGAAAAAGGCCGATGAAGCTGTCCACACACTGGAAACAAGCTTGACGGATAGTGAGGTCGGGCGGGCTCTTGAAACGATAAACGACCCTCCTCTTCCCATGCAAGAACTTCTGGGGCTTGACAAGGCACTGCAGACCTCGGAAGGCCAACACGCCAATAACCTCGCCAAGCTGTCAAGTCTCGATAAGGACATGGCAAAACAAAAACAGAAGAAGGAGGAGGCCACTGATGAATTCTCCCGGCGCCGGATCGCAGACCGGATAAGGAATCTCGAGGACGAGAGGGTGGCCCGGCTCGAAGCAGCCTCTTTAACGGCCGAAGCCCTGCGCACGCAAATACACCGCATCAAGCAGACGGTCGATCGCATCCTACACAAGGATACCACTCTGGCCGAGCGCGTCCGCACCCTCTTCCGGGAGCAGGGAATAACCGTGGTCTCCATTCTCACAGCAATTGGGATGACGATCTCCACACTGGGGCTAGCGATAAAGTTGGCGCTGACTGGCGGGTCCGGCGGGGGCATCCAGCCAACGCTACCTCCATCCTACGGGCGTGGTCTTAAAGAATGGGTGAAAAAGCATCTCCAGTCCTTGGCGCGCGCCCTTTGCAGGCTGGCTGGGAAGGCTGCCGCTGCGATTCCAAGTATTATTGGCAGTATCGTGTCCTGGCTACTGAACCTTCTCGGGAAAGCGGCTGGGTGGGTAGCCGATAATGTCTGGGCTCTAGTCGTCGCAGTAGGTGGCCTAATGCTCGTGGCTGTTCGCAAGTATTTAACGCATAGTCCACAGCAGCAGTAAGCCGATACCAACCCCAGCGACGACGATGACTGTCTTCTCCGCATCGTGGTTCTTTTGCTTTGGAAATAGGGGTTCTTGTTTGCCTCCGGCGGCAGCAATATGCTGAACGCGCGCGGTGGGTGGTGGGACGCTTTCTTATGGCTCAACGATCCCGTTGTCAGGTGCGCGCTTGTGCAAAGTGGGCGCCACTTTAGCGTTCACGCCCTCATTAGCGCCTAGCTTCTGGTCCTCTGTGGCCACGACGATTTTGTTGTTGTAGTTCGCCACAATGGCCGATCTGCAGAAGCATGTCGCTGGGGGCCATATATAGGCCTATGCCATACAAAAAGTCTACAGCGCTCCCGGCATATTGTAGCACGTCCTGGTAGCGTTTGATAGCAGACGGAAGGTCGATCGGAGAGGAAATAGCGTCTTCAACGTTCGCGGCAAACTGTTTTTGCGCGTCGAAGGCTGTGCCCGTGCCTAGAATACGCGCCCTTGTTTGCGCTTGGGCGCCTAGAATAGCCCACACGTATGTCCGGATGGAATCGTTTAGGCGCTCTACGCTTGGCTGCGTGAATCCTTGCGATGTGTCGACAATGAACGCCGCCCAAACCTCCTCGGCGTCCTGCTCGATGTAGTCGATGTGGAGCGCTGTAGGCTTTCTAGAGAACGACATCCTGCTCGGATCGAAGGTCCCATCACCAATGGGGCTGTAGCCCGTTCTCGTGACATAGTAATATGCCACTCCGAGGGCCGTGATTCACCCCTCTGCGCCTCCAGTTTGTGTGCGCATCTACACGGAACTCCCTACAAATCCTCTCATAGGCCTTCTCGTCGTAGGGGTTTTTGAATGTCGCCCACGCTCTGTCTTGCGGCAGGGGGGCCTTTATCTCTTCCAAGATCCGCCTAACTTGGTAATACACATGGAACGTGTACAGGGCCCTTATTCGTTGGTCGGGGCGAGAAGATGGTGCTTTGCAGAGACGCCACAGCCCGTGGTTGCGCACCAGACCGCGAAGTTCACTTGGTTCTGCCAGAATTGCATAGGATGGATGTTCCAGTCCTTAACAATGTCATTGCTGGTTATCTTTGGCAGCCGGTACTTGGCCAACACATCTGTGAACTGGACTGGAAAGGCCTTCTTTTCATCGATGTAGGTGTCAAATCGCGTGAGCTGCTCTGCGTGGATTTGGATACTATGAAATGCCCCGGCCTTGTATGTGGCCTCTCTATTGCACCTGTAAGCCTCGCTGTTCATCGTGGCTAAGATGTTCATCACAATGACTGACATTCTAAATGGGGCACAGCACACACTGCCTCATGCCATTGACAACCTCGATGGTAGCTTTAAAACCGCCCTTCGCGAGATAACATTCTACCCGGCCTGGGTGAATATCCCCACCGGAGTGGGCTTCTTGCTTGAGGGCAAACGTGTTGAAGTGCCGACGGGCTACTACAATGTCTGTACGCTGGACAAGGACATATTCCGCCCGCATGGGGTTTCTCTGGGATTGAATGAAGCCACGGGCCGCTTAGTCCTTACGCTCCCTAGAAATACCTTCATAATACTCCAAGAGCTTGCCCCCATCTGAGGGTTCTCCGACGGGATGACTCCCATAGGGGGGGGGGGGCTGTGGAGGGTGAAAAGCTACCTAAGTTGGTCTCACACAAAGAAGTCTTCGTGCATTTAGATGAACTGAGCACCTCAGAAAACGTGAGAATAACCTCAGATTTCGGTGGTGGTTCAACACTACTTAAAACCATCGCCGTGACTGGTGAAGGGATTAACTGCGGGAAGACGGTTTCATTTCCCAACCCACAGTACAAAGCCTTGCGCGCCGACTATATAACGCACTTGACCGTGGCGCTTTTAGACAAAGACGGCAAGTATATGAATGTAGGGTACCTCAGTGCTACCCTAGAAATACAATGAGTATGGTGGACGCAGCCGGCCCCAGGTCTGCGTGCCTGTCTTTAAGCGACTTGGCAGATGTGTCGGAGTTCGAACTTCAAGGCCAGGAAGGTAAAATCTACGCCTTCCAGTTTAAATGTGGCAAGTACAACCGCAAAAAGAATACGGGGGGGGGGGGGGGGGGCAAGCAGAACCTACCACGTTTGCTTCTCTTGAAGATGTCTCATCCTCTGTAGAGCAAGAGCGCAGGTCGCCGTCTGAGGTGATTGAAGAACAAAAACTCTCATTAATTCGCCTTGAAGACCGCTTGGTTCTTACCAGAGCTCGCGACCCTGATTGGTTTATAGATATGAAGGTGACCCCGATGACGGTCCAGACCACCGGGGCCTGGGTGAAAAAAGTATTCAACTCCGAAACCTCTTTCGTGTCGTGGGTACCAACCAGCATACTTGGCGCGGCCTCTGAGCGCCGTTCCTCCATGATTACCGGGGTGAAACTAAAGTGGCCTGCAGAGCACGATGAAAAGGAGCTCAGAATTATGATCAAATTACCGGCCCAGGGCGACCCAGTCATCCGGAGCTCTCTCGAGGATATACGGGTCTTTGCAGGGGGCGTTCCCAATCACGATGAATTCTATTTAGAGTCCGGTATAAGACTTCGCCGCTTTCGTGTTAGTAGTCCCGACGATTTAGAGTTTACCGACGTTATTGATTCGTAGGACGGACAATATGGGACGACTGTACCCGGCGATCACGGATGAAATCCCCTTGCCGCCGGAGGGCGCGGCACCGACGATTACGGATGACCATCCCTTGGCCCCGACCGCGCCGACGATTATGGTTGAAAACCACTTGGCCCCGACCGCGCCGCCGGAGAGCGTGGCGCACGCCCATCGTCTGCAGTATATCAGCGAAATACAGAGGCAGCTTGAATCTGAGCGAGATCTCCGTCGGGCCTTGTACAAAAAGTACCGGCGCGGTGTCTTAGCCGCCGAGGCCCTTGATTCGGCCATGCTCACGGCCGGTTTGGGGATAGGGGTTGCAAGCGTGGGACTACTCACAACAATAATCGCAGCCCCTGCTGTCTTGGCCATGGAAGCTGCGGCCCTAGCTTGCGGTGTCTTAAATATCGCCGGAAAATTTGTTAGCCGCCTTCTTCACGCAAAGGCCAAGAAACATAACAATATACGGCTGTTGGCTGAGGCCAAACTTAACAGCATGCGTGCGCAGGTATCTACTGCATTATTTGATGGTGTTATTTCAGATGTAGAGTTCAAGCAAGTCGTTCAGGAGCTCAAGAACTACTCTGATCTGAAGCAGGAGATACGCGCCAAGTCTCGTAAGGTATTCAACGCCGTAGAGATCGATGAAAGCACGAAAAAATAGCTTATAGATCGCGGCCGAAAACTAGCCCGGCAAGAGCTGAAAAACACTCTTTCCGAATGATGTTCTGGGGAGGTGCCCAGGGGGAACTTGTTTGGAACCAGGGCAACCCCATGCTATGTCTCGAGAGCCCCCGGGGGCAGGGCATTAGCCAGGATCTGACAATAGGGCGTCCAAAAAGGCAGGGGGTTTGGGGGCCGCCGGAGACATTTTATCGCCACTGTATCATTGAAAATCAAGACCTTTTAATAGCTTTAATTGTCATTATATCACTGGAAATAATGTATTACTATTGGACCCCAGAAATTGACTGTTTTTGGGGGCACCCAATATATCACACTTTTCCCACCAATGACTGACACTCAGTGCGAATCACTAAAAAGAGCACATAAATTTTATATTAAACTATGTATGGTTACAATCTGTTATTCTTTGGACAACCAAGTGTGAAACAGGAGGTAGAAAAACAAATTGAACTGTGAAATACACAATTCAATACAGATGCAAGGAAAACAATGGCAATTTGGAGCAGCAGTTCTGACAGTTCAAGTGTGAATGCTGTGAATCAGAAGGTAGAAATAAATAAACTGTGAACCAAAAAATACACAAAAATGCATATAAAAGGAAAACAATCAAAATGCATGGTAATTTGGCACAGCAGGTGCATGTCACTCACAGTTACACTACTTCACATTAAAATGCAACGGAACCAAATCAGAATACAGTATACATAGCTCTTACAACTGAGAACAGGCAAAATTATCACCACTGAGTCTGTGACTGTCACTCACTAAAAAGAGTAGTGGCACCAATCACCATACGATTTGAGCAGCTAAGTCACAGTAGGTAGAAATAATCTTTGTAAAATACAAAGAACAAAACAAAACAAGAAACAATTCAAATACATGTACTATTAGTCACATATCTATGTCGAATAATTAACTTTTGGCACAGTGACACAGTAGTGCATGTCAAACATCATTTCTGTCATCTGAATACATATATGAATACACTTTGAAAACTTACATGTTAGAAAAATATTCACAATCTAGTATACATACATATAATGGTAATACACTTTGAAACAGTGTACTGGTCTGTGGGCTGGGACTCGCCGTAAAAAAATGTTCATTCAAAATTTACCCCTTTTCGCTGGATTGCCCGTCCAGTTGGACGGGTGAACGGGTGTCTGGCTAGCCTGGTGCCCGGGGGTAAAAAAAAATCTGCCCAGTGTGGGGCTCGAACCCATGGTCCAAAAAAGCAAAAGGCCTGGTTTATAGCTCAGCCTGTTACCAATTAATCACCACCCTAACGGCGGGCTCCGTAGTAGGGCTTAAAAATCCGTAGTTTAAGCCCTATACTGGGGAGAAAATCAGCTGAATCACCCTGTTGTGCAACACAGCCGGCCTACATATAGACTATACACCTTATCTATTAAATGACAACTAGGTCGCCTCATATCAGTGTGTGTGTGTGTAGGCTGGACTTGTAGATAAGCATGTACGCCTTGGCTGGGGAGGCGCCTAAGGGGGGGGAGGGGTTATGGGGGAAGAAGGGAAAAGCGGGTGAAGGGGAGGGGGTGCCAGAACCTATAGTGTGCATACTACTCTTTGGATTTGTCGAGGTATTTCGTATGGTTCTATCGGCTACTGTTAAGTTCATTGAAAACAAATTATAACAAAGGATCATAAGCAGCATTGAGATTTCTGGAGTGATGTTAGCCTCACAGAACATCCCAACTGCCACCCAGTCTGCTTTATAAAATTTCCACCTGGTTACACGTTCCAAAGAATTAGAAGTGAGATGGCCCAGAACAATAGGAAAATGGCCACAGAGATCCTCACTTGACCTTCCAAGAAAAATCAGGGAGAAGTGCAGGGTCGGGGGTAGTGAGATCGATAGCAGAATATGAACCATTACGTAGATGTAAATAGGTTTTAGAACCGTCATTGAAATAACAGGGTTCACCTTTCGATAAAACATCTTCCAATGCTTTGCCTTTTCCATTTATATTAGTACTGCCCCATTAAGGGTTATGGGCATTAAAATCCTCCACAATTATAAAAGGGGATGGGAGTTGTTCTTTCAAGTTATGTAATTGAGAGATTGACAAAGAAGAATGAGGAGGAATATAAATCGAACATAAAGTCACTGTTTCCGATAAAGAGACACGGACGACCACAGCATGAAGCTCAGTAACCAGATCAACAGGGCTGTGAATTATATTATTATTTATGAAAATAGAGGAGCCGCCACAAGCTCGATCTTCCTCACCAGAATAATTGCTATAAAGTGTATAATTTTTAAGAAATATTTTATCTTTGTCAGCTGTCTTCAGGTAAGTTTACTGGAGACACAGGGCTACTGGATTTAAAGATTGAACTAGCTGTGTTATTTCAATAAAATTTACCTTATACTGTATAGTTTTGTGTAAGGAAGACATTATGGAGGAAGGCGTATTGGGAATTTATGTTTGGACCGAGGACGACCCTTTTTGGGAGATCTACTAGGAGACCTCCCAGGTGCAGATGATATATCCATCAGGTCTGCACATGATGTTGAAGGATCAACGTCCTCCAGCGATCCAAATTTATTATAAGTTAGTGGCCTAGTGGCCTTAAGGGGACACTCCAAGGGGGCATTAGATTTATCCTTTTTATGATTTTCCTCCGATTTTTTTTTGTCAGCTGTTCCTATCTGTGAAGGTTCTACGGGTTTATCGGATTGTGATTTATTAGGGCATGGCGTGTTCGGATAAAGAAACTGCAGGAGAATGCGGTCTTTTAAAGTTTAAATCGGTTTGTGTTGATGAACTGGCCGTGTCACCCAAGGGTTTCATGACCAGTTTCTGTGGCTGTTCTTTGCCAATGGGCCAAGTAAAATTTGTTTGGACCCCACAAAAACAGTGGTTTTCCTAACACCATTTCCATATGTAGATGTAGTAAGGCCATGCGTGACAGAGACCAGACTCTTCGCTTCCTTATAGGATATATTATTTTTACATTTTAAGGATATAATTTCTTTTTCTTTTTTTGAAGAGACAGGACAGTCATTTGAAGAGGCCTTGTGGACTCCACTACAGTTCACACATTTTTATGTTTTTGTGCAGTCGAAGCCCTCGTGACCTGCTTCTTAAGCAGACGAGTGTGTTGCGGCATTAACTCCTACCCTGGCCAAACGTCTCGCAGGAGAAACACCGGGTGGGGTTAGGTATAAATAACTCCACCCTTACACTATAAGGCCCAATAAATATAGATGACGGAAGGGATATTTTATTGAATGGTAACATATAAGTGTTTGTTTCTATCAGATTCCCGTTTCTTTTAATAAGGAAGCGTTTTACTTCTATTACACCTTGGTGTTTAAGTTCTTCATTTATTTTTTCTTCAGTCACCACATCACACCACACCACATCGGCAATATTTCAGCCATATCGTGGCGAGAACACGGTGAAAACAGAAAACGGTTAAGGTTTTCGAAATGATGGTGAGAACATCAAAAATAAAACAAACAGTACAGACATGTTTATAATCAGATAAGGAAGAACCAAATCAGTTAAAACTCGAAAACCAGCATATTTAAAAAATAGTACATCTGGAAATCTATATGTATATAACTATTTATCTATAAACATTTCAGACAATTAAAATTTATATTTTATGATATAGACCTATGGCCTTCAAAAAATTTATGACAACATCGCCAGCGATGCTGTCAAATAAATCACA